>NC_142010.1:20033546-20135836 GCF_049901735.1 Notechis scutatus | reverse complement strand
GTTGTTTGAAATATTTTTGTACTATTTTCTTTTTCTCAGTCATTCGATATTCTAATTTTCCATCATCATCCTCCAATTCTTGTATCAAGCTTTCTCTTTCTAATCTTAATTTATGGGCTAACTACCTCCCTGGTTTATTTGCATGTTCAAAAAAATTCTGTTTTGCCCTTTTCACCTCTTTAACTCTCTCTTCCTGATTTATAATGTTCAATTTATGCCTAGTAAGAATCATCTCTCTCTTCATTTTTTCATCTTGTGGTTGTTGTTTTTTTGTAATCTACTTTCTAGACAATATATCTAACCTTGTGTCTATTCCGAAATTGCTTCTGGATTTTGTGTTTGCAATGAAAAATATATATGAAACTTTTTTTAAAAAAACTAGTTAGGCTTATTGTTATAGAAATGGCTTGTACATACTTTTCTGTAAAAAAAGCAAAAAGTTGTGGTTGTACTGTTATCTTCTACTGTGTCAAAGAGAGTCGGAAATTGATGCCTTTTTCTTTTTTTCAACTAGGTCTTTTTTTCAACTATTTTTACATTTTCTTTGCATTTTATATTTTGAAAACCTATTAAAAATCATATATGATAAAATTCAGCAGGAATTTTTGGAAATCCAACTGGGAACAGTATTTTGGATTGCTCTTGTATAGTCATGGCTTGGATATTTCAATCCTTCATTTTGGAAGATTGGCTTCCAGAGTTTGATGTTATTATTACCTGTTTCTTCTTCCTGTACACAATCATATCTACAGCTAGGACGATCATATCCATTGCTAGGATGGGCCTGCTCACCACGTTTACCGCCTGCCATTGTTCTTGGATTTGTATCACCTGGAATTACAAAGGGGGCTATCAACAGAAGAAAGGTCAAAAAGGTTACAGAAGATGGAAACTGCTACTAATTTCAAGGAACCTCTTTTTAGATATAGGACACAGTCTTTTAAGAAGTGTGCAACACAAAATAATAGCTAACAGTGGTGTCCCCCCAAGGCAGGACCCACACTCTTTATACTCTATATAAATGACCTTTGCAATCACCTTATAAGCAATTGCGTCTTCTTCGCGGATGACGTAAAACTATTCAACACCACCAACAATCCTACTGTCCTTCAAAGCAACCTTGATTATGTTCCTGAATGGTCAAACAATGGGCAAGTCCAAATCTCAACCAACAAATGCTCAGTCCTACACATTGGTAAAAAAAAAAAAATCAGCACACCAAATACAAACTAGGTGGATATGACCTCATTGATGACCCTCACTCTGTCAAGGACCTCTGAGTACTCATATCTAATGACCTAAGCGCCAGAGTTCACTGTAACAACATTGCCAAAAAGGCATTAAGAGTTGTAAATCTAATCTTACGAAGCTTCTCCTCTAGAAATATTGAATCGCTAACTAGGGCATACAAAACCTTTGCTAGACCAATACTCAAATACAGCTCATCTGTCTGGAATCCGCACTGCATATAGGACATAAAGACAATTGAGCGAGTCCAGAAATATTTCACAAGAAGAATATACACTCCTCTGCTCACAACAGAATACCCTACACCACCAGGCTTGAAATTTTGGGGTTGGACCACCTTGAACTACGCCGCCTACGGTTGGACTTAAGCGTAGTACACAACATTATCTGCTACAATGTCCTACCAGTCGATGACTACTTCAGCTTCAACCGCAACAATACAAGAGATACAATACGCAACAGATAAAAACTCAATGTTAACCGCTCCAAACTTGATTGCAGGAAGTACGACTTCAGCAACAGAGTGGTCAACGCCTGGAATGCACTACCTGACTGTTGTTACATCCTCAAATCCCCACTCCTTTAAGCTTAAAACTATCCACTATTGACCTCACCCCATTCCTAAGAGGGCTGTATCGTGCATAAGTGTCTACCTCCCTGACCTATTGTCCCCATTTATTCGTACCTGTTTATTTATTCCCATTTATTCGTACCTATTTCCTGTATTCTTACTCATGGTTATACTTATACCTATTGTCTTGTAAGCAATTGACAAATCAAATAAATAAATAAATTCTGGGGGTTGAAGTCCACAAGTCTTAAAGTTGCCAAGTTTGGAGAGACGGCTGGTCTGTGGCTGCCCAACTCCCTTTTCCTGCCGCTCAGAGGCCTCCGCTCTCACCGCCCGGGCTCCGCTCAGGTGTCCGGCTGGGGCTCTGCGCGCCTCTGCGGCTGTCCGTTCAAGGGGTCGAGGTTCTCTTTAAGTATCCATGGACCGAAAGGTGCCAGGAGGAGGAAGAAGAAACCCGGGAGCCGCTGCGCCTGAGCCTCCGGTGCCGCTGCTGCCGTTGCAAAGCGCCGCCGTGGCTCTTCCTTTTTGCCTTTCCCTTCCCGAGGCAACGCGGGACTGGAGCCGAGCCGGCTGTAGCAACTCCTGACTCAGGGGGCCTCCGAGGGGAGGGGAAGGAGGAGAAGAAGGGGGGGAAGGGGGGGGGCGATTCCCCCAAAAATAGGAATTCCGATTTTAATCGGAAGAATATCATGTCTGGTCAGAGAAACACATCTCCTGACATACAAGAAAGTAGGTAGAGATTCCATTCCCTGAGTCGTAATAATTTCTACAGGGGAAAAAAAAACATGGAGACCCAAGCACGAGTTCATACATTCCGTGTAATTTTTCTCTATGCACCAAAACTTTTTATACGTTTATTACTCACTTCAGGGACTCGCCGACTATCTCCACTATCCACGGCTTGTCCCGAATCTTCTGAAAACCGAATGAACTGATGCCAACACTTTTCGGATGGACACGTGAAAAGAGCGGCAAGGCCACTTTTCAGCAATTCTATCCATCCCAAATCCTGCAACCCGCAGACAGAAACGTTTCACTATCCTGAGCTGCTTTACTAGAAAGCAGGCAGCAGAGTCCTTTCTTCAATAATACGGTAATTCCACTCCTCCGAAAGGCGCAACCACCCGCTTCCCCCCCACACTTCGGAGCCGAACAGCGGGGTCACTTTCCCAACGGGGCCGAAGTAGCCCCACGGATAACTCCCAATGCTGGGAGGCTCCCAAGGGCGCGAAGCAGCTTCCCGCCCAAACCCCGAATACTTAGCAATTTTCAAGCCCAGCCGCCCTCATTGCTCTGAACCGCACCAACTAACCTTCGGGTTACCAGACAAAAAATTCCCGTGAAGCTGCGTTACAGCAGCCTTTTAAAGTGCCGGTTTTCCAGTTACTGAAACAGGACTGGAGCAGCGGACGATACAAAACAAACATGAGGGAAAAGAGCTGGCCTATCCACTGCTTGTAGGCGTTTCCCCTGTTTTGTCCAAAAAAGGAGTTCCTTTGCGGCTGCGACTGTGATAGGATAAAGTTGAGAACCTATTTTGAATTCTGAACATAAACTTCTAAACTTAGGCCTGTCCCTTTAAAAGCTGAATTTCTCTGGTGAATGCAGGCTCTTGATTCTGGGGTGAGTTTTGCAGGGTTTTTTGGGTGGGGTGGGGTGGGTGGGTTTGTGAGTATATTGAGTGCATATTAGAAGAAAGTTGTTTTTATTATCTGCCGTTTATTTTATTTTTATTGTTTGAAGTGTGTGTGTGAGTTTTGCCTATTACAGCCTGGCTTATTCCTGGAAATTTCCAGGACCCATCACAAAAGATCTCCTGCCATCTCAGTGCATTCTTGGTTGGGCAGGAAATGAACTAAATGTCAGTTTTTCTTGTTACAGAAGAAGCAGCACAAAAGCTCTGGGAGTCAGTCAGGTGCCAATTCTTCTGATGCCAGCAGTGAGAAGTGCTGCTTTTAAAAGTTCCCTTGCAAGGATTTCAAATACAACCTGGGAGGATCCATTCCAGGTATTGCTGACTAGCCAAAGATTTGGGAGGTTGGACTAGATGACCTAGAAGTCCCTTCCAACTCTGATTATCTGTATCTATCTGTATTTGTCACAAGTGGAGATTGTTACCTCGGTCAGTTTCATGGAAGGTTCTTGGAATTTTTGCTTTTTACAAAAAAAAAAAAAACCTTTGTAGAATTATTATTTTCAAGCAACCTTGAGGTTGGACTTTTGCTGCTGTTGCTTCTTTTACATTCTTTTAGGTTGCAAATGCGGGTGGGTAGGGCAGGCTGGGGAACAAAATTCTTTTCAGAAGCAAGCAATTAAAAATGCTGGCTCATAAAATAGCATTTTTTAATTTCCTCTTTGCAGATTCCATGGAGGTAAGGGATGTCCTCTTTTTCCTTTGCTCTTAAGTACCGACTGGTGGGTAAATCACATTATTGCATTTGATTTTCACTATTATGCAGTAACACGCCAATACCTCATTCTGCTTATGCATTTGCCCAAATACACAAGTAGTGTTTCCATCCTACTTGTATTAATACTTGTATTAATTCAACTAATTACAAGGCAGTTTGGGATATTAAAAACAAATGTGGGAAGCCCCCCTCCTAGAAGAATGAAATATTTTGGGAAATATTAAAAAGGCAAATTATTATATTTCCCCAAAGGAAGAAATGGAAAAACATGCTCACTCTTTCTTAATAGCCGCTCTCCCCCAACAGATATTCTGTGCCCATTAAGCAAGACTGGGCCAGCCTATCTACAGACCATAAATATTAACAATAGATTATGTCTTATAGAGTATGAACAATAGATAACCTATAGGATACAGAAAATGATTGCCACATAATATCAATTTTGAAATATTTAATTCACTATCAAATGTATTGAAGAAAAGTTTAATTAGTTTTAACATAGACATTGTTCTGATATTTGCTTGTATGACTTTCTGTCTTTTGATTCTGTGTATTTGTATATTTTAACTTTTTGTATTTAATAAAGTTTTTTTTAAATCTAAACAAAAAAAAGAAAGACTGGGCCAGCCTATCTACAGACCCCTCACATCCTAAACATAAATTGTTTCAACTTCTACCCTCAAAACCACTGGGCACTGCACACCAGTCCACTGGAGAAGGAAATGCCAACCCACTCCAGTATCTTTGCCAAGAAAACCCCACGGACAATAGCAAAAGTCAAAAAGGTATGACGCCAGAAAATGAGCCCCTCAGGTCAGAAGGTGTCCAATATGCTAGTGGGTTTGAGCAGAGGGCAGTTACACATAACTCCAGAAAGAGTGAAGCGTTTGAGCCAAAGCCGAAAAGATGCTCAGCTATGGATGTGTCTGGTGGTAAGAGGTTGGCAACTGGTTCATATTTATGACGGTCGCAGTGTCATGTGATCATCTTTTGCAACTTTCTGACTAGCAGAGTCAATGGGGAAGCCAGATTCACTTAACAACCATGTTACTAACTCAATACCTGCAGTGATTCACTTAACAATTGTGGCAAGAAAAGTTGTAAAATGGGGCAAAACTCACTTAACCACCATCTCACTTAGCAACAGAAATTTTGGGCACAATGGTGGTCCTAAGTGAAAGACTTACCTGTAGACTAGCCTTAGATCAATTATTAGTGGAGCATGGGGAGATTGTATGCATACTACAGAAAGCTGCCTGCGTGTTTCATGAACGCTTAGTTACACAACAACTGAAGTTAGCTGCAATAATTCCTTTCCTTAACCAGGGACTTGAATTTGGAGGCAGCATTACCTCCGTCTGCATCTGCCTTGGGTTTTCAGGAAAGCCCCAACTTCGGTCTGGATCTTTGCTCTGGGGCCAGTTCTGCACACTCTGATGATGACTCAGCATCTGCTCAGCAAGGTCCCTCCAGTCACCCACTTCCTACATTGTCACTTCTAAAAATAAAATGGCTGGGCCAAAAGGCATTCAGCTGTGGCTATGCCTGGTGGTGAAAGGAAATGATGATGTAAAGAACAATATTGCAAAGAAATACAGGAAACAATAGAATGGGAAAGATCAGAGACTGCCCAAGAAAATTGGAGATATCAAGGGAATTCAAAGATGGGCATGATAAAGGACAAAAATGGTAGGGAGCTAATAGAAGCAGAAGAGATACTGACAGAGGAATGTCAGCATTAGAATGGTAGAGGAGTTGTCATATTATATGATGGTCAGAAATTTTTGTACAAAAATTTCTATATATAAATTTATTATTATTTTGTTTTTCACTTCTGTTTTATGGCAATTGGAATGCCATGTCCAAATACACTATTCAATATATTTATATATAAACAATACAAAATATATTAAAAAAGAAGAAGAGGTGGCAAGAATATACAGAACTATGCAAGAAAGATCTTTATGACCATGGTAATCCCGATGGTGTGACCTTGAGACAGACATCCTAGAGAACAAAGTCAAGTGGGCCTTAGGAAGCATATGCCACCCAATTTGGAAAAACCCACCACGGCCACAGGATTGGAAAAGGTCAGTTGGCATTCCAATTCCAAATAAGGGCAATGCCAAAGAATATCCACACTACTCTACAACTGCACTGATTTCACATGCTGGCAAGGTTATGCTCAAAATCCTATGAGCTGGGCTTCAGCAGTATGTGAACTGAGAACTACCAGAAGTACACGCTGGGTTTCTAAGAGGCAAAAGAACTAGAGATCAAATTGCCAACACTCCCTGGGTTATGGAGAAAGCGAGGGAGTTCCAGAAAAACATCTACTTCTGCTTCAGTCACTACTCTACTCTAAAGCCTTTGATTGTGTGGATCATAGCAAACTATGGCAAGTTCTTAAAGAAATGGGAATACCAAACCACCTTATCTGGAAGACGAACAGGTGAAAGACACAATGATAGCATAGGCAAAAAAAAATGGATATAATATAGAACTTATATAACTGGCAAAAACTTTAGGAAAGCAACTATAAATTGACGATGGCAACCACGTATAAAGAAAACTTGTATAAAATGTTTTATATGTGGCACCTACCACCAGCAAGGCTAGCAAAAATGTTCAAAAATATGTCTACCAAATGTTGGAAATGTAATCAAAAACCAGGCAATTGTGGTGGACGTGCCCAAAAGCAAAAAAAATTCGGACGAAAGTACGTACTTGGATAGAAAAAATGTTAAGACATCATATACTGTAGATTGTAAGCCAGAATTATTTTTGTTAAAAGGCATAATACCAGAAAAATATGATAAAGGGAATGTATATTTGATATTGCATATTTTAACAGCAGCAAGGATTGTATTTGCACAACATTGGAAAAGTGAGGAAACACCTACGGAATTAAGAAAATTAATTAAGAAAATATTGGACCGTGCAGAAGTGGATAGATTAACACTGAAGATAAAAGAAAAAGAAAACAGAATATTTTCGAACTTGGGACTTGTTTTATCAATGGCTGGGTAAAAGAGGTAAAATTTGGAACTTAATAAGTATTACTATGGCACCTACCACTGGCAATATATATGAACACTGCTATCATGTCACCCCTAGTCCTTCTTTTAATTAAACTAGACATACCCAATTTCTGCAACCATTTTTAATATGTTTTAGCTTCCAGTCTCCTAATCATCTTTGTTGCTCTTCTCTACACTCTTTCTAGAATCTCAACATCTTTTTTACATCGTGGCGATCAAAGCTGTATGCAGTACCCCAAGTGTGGCCTTACCAAGGCATTATAAAGTGGAACTAACACTTCAGTATCTTGATATTATCCCTCTGTTAATGTTGCTTGGGATTGTATTGGCTTTTTTTGGTCACTACAGCACACTGCTGGCTCATATTTAAGCTATTGTCCACTAGGACTCCAAGATCCCTCTCACAGTTACTGCTACTGGGCCCAGTTTCACATAATCTATACCTGCATGCCAGACTGGATGAATCTCAGGCCAGAATTAAGATTGCCAGGAGAAAAATCAACAACCTTAGATATGAAGACAATACCACTCTAATGGCAGAAAATGAAGAGGAACTCAAGAGTCTTTTGATGAGGGTGAAAGAGGAGAATGCAAAAGTTGGCTTGAAGCTCAGTATTAAATAACGAAGATCATGGCATCCTGTTCCATCACTTCCTAGCAAATAAAAGTGAAAGAATTGGAAGCAGTAACAAGTTTTATTTTGGGGAACTCCCAAGTTCACTGCAGACAGGGACTACAGCCGTGAAACTAAAAGATGCTTGCTCCTTGGGAGGAAAGCTATGACAAACCTAGGCACATATTGAAAAGCAGAGACATCACCTTGCTGACAAAGATCTGTATAGTCAAAGCTATTGTTTTCCCAGTAGTAATTTATGGCTGTGAGAGTTGGACATAAGGAAGGCTGAGCGCCAAGAATTAATGCTTTCAAATTGTGGTGTTGGGGAAGACTCTTGAGAGTCCCTTGGACTGTAAGATCAAATCAATCAATGCTGAAGAAAATCAACCCTGCTGACTGTTTTTTAGAAGGACAAATACTAAAGCTGAAGCTCAAATAAACACTTTGTCCACCTAATGAGAAGAGAGGACTCACTGGCAAAGACCCTGAAGGCAAAAAGAGAAGGGGATGGCAGAGGGCAAGATAGATAGAGTCATTGACGCAATGAACATTAATTTGGGCAAACTCCAGGAGACAGTGGAGGACAGGAGGGCCTGGCATGCTATGGTCCATTGGGTCACGAAGAATGGTTACAGGAACTGGGCTTGGCTAGTCTAGTAAAGAGAAGGACCAGGGGAGACATGATAGCAGTCTTCCAATATCTGACACAGAGAGGAAGGGGTCAAGCTATTTTCTAAAGCTAGAGATTTAACCTGGAAACAAGGAGAAACTTTCTGACAGTGGGAACAATCAATCCATGGAAGAGCTTGCCCTCGGAAGTTGTGGGAGCTTCATCCCTGGATGCTTTCAAGAAGAGATTGGACTGCCATTTGTCAGAAATGGTGTAGGGTCTCCCGCTTGGGCGGGGGGTTGGACTAGATGACTTACAAGGTCCCTTCCAACTCTGATTATCTGAACAACAATGACAACAGAAAACTAAGAAGGATGGGAGCCTGTAAATCAGGGGTGTCAAACTCGATTTGAGGGCCGCATCAGGGTTGTGTTTGACCTCAGGGGGAGGCGGGCGTGACCAGGGTGGCCAGCAGTTTGCTAGTAGTTTGTTTTGCTAGCACTCTGCCAGCAAAAACAGAGCTCATGTGTGACCCTCCCAGGCTCCGTTTTCAGCCAGGACAGCCTCCTGCAGCCCTCTGTCAGTGAAAATGGAGTTTGGGGGGGGGGGGACAGGTGGCCCTTCCAAGCTCCATTTTCGCTGGCAGAGGCAGCAGGGCGGGTCTTTCGCTGTTTCCAGGGCAGCCTCGCAGGCCAGATCTAAGCACCCCGTGAACCCGGCCTGCGGGCCTTGAGTTTGGCACCCCTGCTGTAAATTAATCTGGACTGAGTAATGGAAAAGCTTCATATATATATATACCAACATACACAAACACCCATCGACAAACAGCAGAGAGAGAACCGTGTTTCCTGAAATACTTGCAAGAAATTAGGTCCAGATTCATTTCCCAAGTCACATGTTCCCATTTTAGTGGAAGAAGACTAAAAGATATATAGAAAGGACATCATTATTTCTGTGTAATTTTTCCCTATAAACGGAAACCTTTTCTTTTTCATTCACTTCAATGACTCATGTTCTATCTCCTCTATCCAGAGTTTGTCCTAATCTCCTCAAATCCTCTCCTTGGACCTTTAGAGAAATGTAGCAGAACATGTACCACTATTACTATTAAGCACTATATCTGTCACCTATAGAGTTTCAAAGGAAAATTGAGAGAAATATAGATTGCACTAATACGCTGCTTAATGATTGCTGCTTAATGATTCCATTAAACACGGCTTTTGAAAAAGATTTTGCTATTCGTGCTAATAAAGAAGTATACCAACAGTTTCACTCTTTGACAGGAGTGAGAAGTATTGAAAGGCTATTTTTTAAATTAGTACCAGTAATACAGAGCCTCTTTCAGCAATGCTATTTCCTCAAGCCCTGCTATTTATCAATCAATCAATCTTTATATTTAAATATTAAATATTTATGAATAAATATGTATTTATTTATATGCCAGCCATCTCACTGTAAGTAATTCTGAGCCTCTATCCTGTCAAGAACGTAAGGCGTTTCCGGGAGGGATAAGCAAAGAATGCTTGGAGTGTACGCATAGAGTACACAAGTCATCCTTGGGTTATGACCATTTCATTTACAATTACGGCAGGGGTGGGATTCAAATTTTTTAACAACCGGTTCTGTGGGCGTGGCTTAGTTGTTGGGCGTGGCTTGGTGGTCATGTGACTGGGTGGGCATGGCTTGGTGGTCATGTGACTGGCTGGGCGTGGCCAACTCAATATCACTCACATCGAGGCATGCATCTCCTCGCCTGGCCTCTCATGACTGTGGGGATGCTGCAACAGTTGTAAGTGTGAAAAATGGTCATAAGTCACCTTTTTCAGTGCCACTGTAACTTTGAATGGTCACTCCACACAAGCAAAGTACCAGCAAAGGAGGGGGAAAAAACTCCAGAGAAGTTCCTGAGACAGGAAGTCTAGTCCTGCCAAGAATATAATAAGGATTAACAGAGAGGCAGTTTCTGTAAGCAACTCCAGAATGTTTCCTTCCTACCTTCCTTACAGGATTAGGCCAGTAACTTCTTCTAACAACCACTTCTCCGAACTGCTTAGAATGTTAACAACCGGTTCTAGTGAATAGGTGTGAACTGGTAGAATCCCACCCCTGAATTACGGGTGTCATACCCACCACACCTGCATGGTTGTGTGATCAATGTTTGGGTACTCGGAAGCCCACCTGCATTTACAATTGGACACGGTTGCTCCAACTCTCCAGAAAATATTCTCTAACCATGTTTTAAAATGTTGTATTTCCAGGACTCCAGGCAGAAATTATTACACAGGAATAGGGTTTTTCTCTGAATGAGATGGAGGACAGTGATACGGAATCCCAATTTCCAAAGGATTGCACCTTAGAGAAATAGATAACAGAATGGCAGAGCTGGATGGGACCTTAGAGGTCTACTAGTCCAACCTCCTGCTCAGGCAGGAAAACCCTGTATCATTTCAGACAAATGATCGTCCAATCTCTTTTAAAAAACTTCCAGTGTTGAAGCATCCACAACTTCTGGAGGCAAGTTTTTCCACTCAGGAAATTTCTCCTTAGTTCTAGATTGTTTCTTTCCTTGATTAGTTTCCATTCATTTTTTCTTGTCAGGCCTTCAGGTGCTTTGGAGAATAGGTGGACTCCCTCTTCTTTGTGATAACCCGATAACATAACAGGGATAAAAGGATCGTCGGAGTATTCCGTGTACAAGCAGTGCTCCGCTTAGGAACATTCTGACAGGCTGTTTTTTTGTAAGTCCTTTTTTTTTTTTTTTGCAACTTCAACATGGGGGGGGGGGGAGAGGAGGAAGCCGGCGTTTCAACTCTCCAAGGAGTAATTGCAGGCGCTAGGGACCGGGCGGGGCGGGTCAAGGCAGGAGCTCAGAAAGTTCCATACTGAAATCTATATTGTTGCACGCAAGAGAAACAGGTCTCCTGAATGACTTGCAAGAAATTAAGTGCAGGTTCCTTTTTCAAGTTGTGGAAAGGGAACTTCACGAAGACAGTAGTGTCACAAAAACAGGAAAAGCCCAAGGGGAACATCAGGTCAGCCATAAAACAATCTTACATAGGAAAAGGAATCAAATAAAAAAGGTATTAAAGAATCCCTATAGACAAAAGCCTAAGTAATTAAGAAAACTAGACAAATAAGGAAAGGAAACAAAAAGATAATTTAGAAAACCCTTACAAACACAGGACATACCAAATAAGCAAAACAAACAGACAAAAGACACAAAATATAAATTACAAAAGGGACAGACAGGAGATTGCACAGAACAAATATGAAAAACTATCTTAAAGCTAAAAGAGATTAGAGAAAACCAATAATACAATCTAGCCACCCCCGCGAAGTTTGCCTTCCGCACCCCCCAGAGTTTGCCCTCCGGTGGGAATTAAAGACAAACTCAAACAGGATTTGAAACATTAAGCACAAATACATTCACACAAAATCAACTTACAAAGGGAGAAAAGGGTATAAAAAAACCCAGGGACTTACCATAAAACTGTGCAAATACATTCAACGTATCATAAAGATTCTAAAACAGAAGGTTTCTATGATAAACTGACTGATTTAGATAAGATTTTGACAGGTACTGATGAAAAGGTGATTAAAAAATTGTATGGATATTTATTAGAAATTAAACTAGAAGAAGAACAAGTTAAAGAAACTATGATTGCTTGGGGGAAGAATTTTGGATATGGGATTGATCTAGAGAAATGGCAGAAATTATGGTCTCAAAATTATAAAATAACAATGTCAACAGCATATAATTTTTTTTTGTACAAGATGTTTTACAGGTGGCATTTTCCCCCGACAAGAATAGCAAGAATGTTCAAGAATAAATCTGAAAAATGTTGGAAATGTCATCAGACACCTGGCTCACATTACCATATGTGGTGGACTTGTGCGGATGCTAAAAAATACTGGACTAAAATCCAGAGTTGGAAGGGATCTTATAGGTCATCTAATCCAACCCCCGCCCAAGCAGGAGATCCTACACCATTTATGACAAATGGCAGTCCAATCTCTTCTTGAAGGTCTCTAGTGATGGCACTCCCACAACTTCAAGCACGTTCAGATAGAGTCGCTTCCGGAACTTCCGGTTTGAAGGGCTTCGGCGACAGACAGAAATCTGCGATCGTGCGCGGTTTCTGTCTGGGCTCGCCGCTGGAGCGCCCTGAGCTGGCTGGTTCGGGGCTAAGCCACCCTGTAGAGGTGGTGAAGAAGGGGGAGACCGCCAGCAGGGTTGAGGAGAGCCGCATCTCTCCTCTTCAGCTGGCCATTACTCCCTTTCCTGAAGGCCGTTGCAGCAGTGGTCAGAAATGGCCACCACAAAGGAGAACTCGACCGGAAAAGAATGTGCAGGAGGAAGATAAGAAGTGAAAGTTTTGGCTGACTGGGTTAAATTGTAAAAGCAACAACTAAGGTACCCTGGAATTTAAACTTACAAAAAATAACATCGCTCCCAAAGAAGAGTTGGAAGCAGCGAAGGAAAGTGAAAAGGGAAAGGTTTGGCTTTTTTTCCCTTCTCTCTCCTTCCCTATACTGACAACTAAGAGACTTAAATAAGTAATTGGAAAAATCCGCTTTGGCATCAATAGGAAATTAAGCTGAAAATAAAACAAAATGCCAAAGGGATAATAAAGATTTCTAGACATTAAAAATTTTCTTTTTCATAAGCAGGAAGGGAGAGAAAAAGAATAAGGGCAGGATCTGGAAGAGGGAGGAGACTGCCTGGAATTAAAAAGAATCTACAGTAAAACTTCAACAAGACTTTTAAAAGATACATTTTAACTGAAACTTTGCAACTAAATAGCAACCCCAGGAAGAGAAAGTGAAAAAAGAGAGCAAAAAAGAAACAGCTTGCGTGTATTTGGATTATTTGGTGATCTTTGGATTCTTGGTTATTATATTTGAATGACTAAAATCAATCCGGTGGTTGTTTAAAAATTTATACAATGGCACCACTTGGATGAATTGAAAATGGAACTTAAAAAGTACAAAGAAGATGCACAAGAAGGGAAGGGTTCTTTTGGCTTCATTTTTCAATTCTTAGAAATGGAGATTTGGAACTATGAGAAACAACAAGAAAAGACTGCAAAACAAGAAGACTGGGACAAAGAAGAAGCCATCTTTAATGAACAAGCAATTTTATGTGGGGAAGAAAAAGGAAAGGGGGGAAAGAGAATGGAGAATTTAAGACTTAAAAAAACAACCAAAGAAAAGAAAAATAATTTGAAAAATAAGTATAATACTGGAAAGCAACAGAAAAGGGGAATACAGAAGAGAGAAATAGAGGTAGAGAGACAAGGGGGTAAAAAGGGGAGAGAAGAAGAGAGGGAAGAAGGAAAGGAAAAGAAGTTATAAAGGACCGGAGCAAGATATAGAGAAACAGGACCTATTTAGAGATAATGGCTGAAAATCTAACTGAAAAAGGGATTCTGTAAAGGTACATAAGATTGTATTGTTATATTAGTAATAGAAATAACTTTAGAAAATTAGAAACAACGTATGATTAAAATGAGGGATAAAATAGTTAGTGTAATTTAGTGAAATGTTTGTGAATAAAATAAGTGAAATAAAATAAATGAGAAAATTGAATTAGGAAGAAATGGGAACATTTTAATTAGTTAATGTTTTATAAAATATAAGTGAGGGGGGGGAATTAACTATGGAAAGCTTATAATTGTTCCCATAGAAGTATGATATTTAATTGAAAAGTAATGTTAAAGATGTTAAGACTTTAATGAATATCAATATTAATGATAGAATTGAATTGGTATGAAATGTTGTTTTAATTACGGTATATACATTTATAATTTTTTCTTTTTTTAAGAATACAGTGTGTATTTTAAGAATGTACCAAGCAGAATCCGAATGGAAGTTATGTATTATATTGAATGTTACAACTTTAGGGAAAAGATATAAAGGCGTCATACTCCAATCAGTAACTACAGGAGAAATTTTGTTTAATGAGAAAAGATAATAGATAATTGAAACAGGACAAAAAATATAAATACAATGATTTGAATTGAGATGAGATAATTAAAATAAAATTGAGAAAATTAAAAGAGGGGAGAAGCTATGCAGAAAATGTAAAATATTAATAAGATATGGAATAGAATATAAAAATGAGCATGAACCTGAATTTGTGTCTGTACAAAGAAATGTAACCCAGGATTATGCTGCTTTCAAAAAGATGTTTTATTGGTATTTTTTTTCTCTTTGTGAAAACTCAAATAAAATTTACAAAAAAAAAAAAAAAAAAAGCCAAGTAACTCGGTCTCTTTCTTTGAGGGATGCAAACCATCTCTTTTGCACAGTTTTTCATTGGACCTGTTAAGCCTGGATTCCCCAACGGGTGTTAAGGAAAACAAACTAAACAGAACCTGCAGCGAAGTCAGATAGGAAGACAGGTAAATGTGTGAGATAAGTTTTCTAGTTAACACACAGTAAAAATACAGATACGCTTGTGCTATCAAAAATATAGTTTATTCCATTTAAGAATTATAGCATAGTCAAAATAAACGGTCCATTAGTCATATATCAATTTCAGTCAAATCTTGTCGGGGATACTCTATTTGCAAAGTCCGTGTTGAATAGCCAATGTCAGTTCACTTACAATATATCAGTCCAATCTTTATCTTCTCTCCATTGAGAAAATCAACACTCCTTTTTCTCTCCCCGTTCCAGCAATAATGCAGTCATCAATCCATCCAGTAATTAGGGATCAGTAAGCCAGAGAGAGCGAGCTGCAATTGCTTCGCTTCTTATATTGTGCTTTTACAACCACACCCTTAATTACATTCTTGCAGTTAAAGTTACACACACTTTAACTAACAAACCATGATACCATATTTATTATTTTTACCCAAACCAGTTAGGGTAAACAATGTTATCCCTAACAGGACCAGCTGCAGACAATGTGACTAATATAACCAAAGCCTTCCCTTTTACACCACTCTTTTAACCACACATTAAACCCCACTTTACAGTGGCCTTTTCCTTTTTGTTCCTTCTATACTGGTAAAACCTTGGAAAAGATAAACCTATAGCGTACTAATTTCCTGCCCCAAAGCTTTGGAAATCATTCTGCACAGAAAGTATATCTTTTTGGGACAGATCATCCATGCCGAGACGTACAGTGGCATCCACATCCTTACTGGCATTCTTGATTATCTTAAAAATACACCTCTTGCCTCTGCTGGCAGTAGCACCTGGCAGACAGATGAGCTCTTTCAAAACCTCCGTATTCTTTCCTAAATTTACATCCCTTACGATTAAATCACCAATCAGAAGATGGCTTCTCTTTTTGGATATTTTGCTCTTCTTGCATGACTGATGTGTAATACCTGATTCACAGCTCTCCCCCATCCAAAATAACTTCTTTGTCTCGGACCACTATCTCCTGCCAATTTGAGTTATCATCGTCATCACAGCCAGCCACCTTAGTATCCCCATTAAGGTCATCAAGGGCACTTTATCTGTTATGTAGGGGCATAGCGAAAGCTTTGTGTTTGTGGTTCACCGCTCTCACTCTGCCAGGTCCTACGGATGTCCATACTGCTTTTCCCCTGCACGATCTTTGTGGTAGAGAGGGCTGATAGAGGGGCAGCTCAATAGAACTGAATGGCTGGGCTGGACACCTAATTTCTGCCTGAAGAGCACAGACTACAGCAGTGGTGGTGAACCTATGGCACACATGACAGGTGGCACGCAGAGCCCTCTCTCTGGGCATGTGCGCCATTGCCCCAGATCAGCATTACCATGCATGCATGTGTGCCTCCCACTGGCCAGCTGGTGTTCGGGTCTCTGCCATGCATGCACGGGGGCGTGACGCATGCAGGGGGCATGGTGCATGCACGTGGGTGCACATGCATTGCATTTTGGAGGTACACGCACGCTTTGGGCACTCAGTGTCAAAAAGGTTCGCCATCACTGGACTAGAGACTCTAGATAAGTAATCTTGCCATGTAGACTAGCAATTTGTTTACAAATAGGGTAAGTGTCCAATTTGAAAAGAGTCCCACGAAAGACAGCTACAAAAAAAGTATTGCACTGAAGTAAGCCAGATGTTCTAAAGTAAAACAGAATCTATAAATAAAATAGAATCACAAGGAAATATTGATTTCCCTGCAACCAAGTGTTGGAGAGAGGTGGGAAAGACAGAGGAGGAAAAGAATTAATGGGCATATTGATATATTAGGGAGGGAAAAATGAGGTTGGTGGGAGAAGCTAGCGTTCATACATAGGTCTTCAATCCTCTTTTTTTCATGCTAAAGACAGCTCATGTTTCAAAGATTATGTTCTTTCGTTTAGAAATAGAATTGTACCATCTTTAAGACAAACAGACTTATTTTGAAATCGACAGACTTATTCTTAGAAATGTAACAGTGGGGGTTAGGGTTCAGCTCAATCTTGACTTTTGGTGACTGCATGAATGAGCTGTTGCAATTGCACAACATTATTAGTCAGGGGTTGGGTTCTGACTTTAGGGCCAGTTTTTATTTTCAGATTACAGGATGAAACAATGGTGGAATTCAAAAAAATTTACTACAAAAAAAGTATTGCACTGAAGTAAGCCAGATGTTCTAAAATAAAATAGAATCTATAAATAAAATAGAATCACAAGGAAATATTGATTTCCCTGCAACCAAGTGTTGGAGAGAGGTGGGAAAGACAGAGGAGGAGAAGAATTAATGGACATATTGATATATTAGGGAGGGAAAAATGAGGTTGGTGGGTCATTTTTTTAAATGAGCATGAACCTGAATTTGTGTCTGTACTAAGAAATGTAACCCGGGATTATGCTACTTTCAACAAAGATGTTTTATTTGTATTTTTTTTCTCTTTGTGAAAACTCAAATAAAATTTACAAAAAAAAAAAAAAAAAAAAGATAGAGTCGTTTCCGAAATCATAAGTCCACTTTTCCGAAGTTGCAAAGGCGCAGCACTAAGAAAGCCATCCGCCCCGGTCGCCCCGTCCGAAACACCGAGAAAGTTTGCTCAACGGAAAATTTGCTCAAATTTGCTCAAAGCATTTGCCCTACGGGAAGATCCCAACGCCGGGAGACCCCAAGAGCGCAAAGCAGCCCCCCACCCACCCCAAAGCCCCAAATACCTGGGGAACTCCAACTTCAGCCGCCCTCGCTGCTCCGCGCCGCTTTGAACACTTCAGGCAGGCCGGCCGGCGAAGAATCTGACGCGCAGAGCTGCCCAGCGGCCGCCTCTTAAGGTGGAGTCGAAGGCTGGCCTGACGGATTGTGCCTGGCGGGAGGGAGGAGGGAAAAAAAGTTAGAGGGGGGGGAGCTGCCGTCATTTTTGCTATGTTTCGTTACTTTGAATCATCTCACACACACCCCTCCGCTCCTCCTTTTTCGCCCCGGTCTTGGCGTTTAATCCTTGGCTGGTTTAAAAAATAAGAGGGTAAAGGAAAGATTCCTTCAAAGGAAAGATTTAGGCTATAGATCAGTGTTTCTCAGCCTTGACAACTTTAAGACCCATGGACTAGAATTCCTATGGGGAATTCTGGGAGTTTAAGTCCACGGTTCTTCAGGTTGCCACGATTGACAAACATTGCTGTGGGAAGCCTCCCACCCCACCCTCGCCTCAGAAGAATGAAATATTTTGGGGGGGGAAAGGCAGAATATTATATTTCCCTAAATGAGAAATGGAGAAACATGTTTTTAAGAGGCAGGAAGCCACCCCCAAGTCTTTCTTAATAGCCTACAGCAAATGCCAGCTCTTAAAGACTTTATTGAAAGAGGAAGACAACAACTATCCAGATAGCTCTATTCATAAGCAAAGCAAATACTGCAGGCAGAAATCCATTCCAAGACAGGATATTTTGAAACTCCTTGCAGACAGCTAACAAAGGCAGAATGGTAGGATTAGAAAGCAGCCCCTCACCCAAGATCCAACATGGGATGAAAGCCATTGAGCCACAATAGGAATGGCCCGAAAACACAAGCCCCTTCATTGCACCACTTCCAGAGCAGTCCAAACTCAGATTAGCTCAGACAAGCACCTAGGATTTGCATTTCCCCTTTTGCTTATAGAGCCAGCTATGACTTCTACAGAACCCCGACATCACCCCCATAGGAAGCTCCCAACAGTCAATAGAATATTAAAGGACATGTTCCTGCACAGGAAGAGGAAGCTCACATACAAAGCCCAAAGGTATAAAAATCCACCCACTCTTTCTGTTAGCTGCACAGAATCACATGTGGTTCTGCTTCATCAGATGTAACAGATAACCAGAGTTGGAAGGGACCTTGTAGGTCATCTAGTCCAACCCCCCACCCAAGCGGGAGACCCTACACCATTTCTGACAAATGGCAGTCCAATCTCTTCTTGAAGGTCTCTAGTGATGGCGCTCCCACAACTTCCGAAGGCAAAGCTGTTCCATTGGTTGACTGTTCTCACTGTCAGAAAGTTTCTCCTTATTTCCAGGTTGAATCTCTCCTTGTTCAGTTTCCAAGGAGCAAAACGTAAATCACCCAACCGGTAGTTACACCGGTTGAATCACACCCCTGCTTCCTTGATTCGTGTTTCTTGCATTGCCGGAGACAAATGTGTTAAAATCTTCACTGACTCTACATATGTTTTTGTTGTTTGCCGTGCTCTAGGTGCCTTAGAGAACCTGAGAAAACTCTTCCCCCCAGACTGCAAGATCGCTCGCACAGATCTGGTTGTTTCACTTTGGGATGCACTTCTTTTAAAAATCATCAAGGGCGCAAAGGGAGGGCCTTTTAGTGGAATGATTTATAGCAGGGTTGTCTCGACCTTGGCAGCTTTAAGACCTGTGGACTTCAATTCCCAGAATTCCCCAGCCAGCCATGTTGGAATTCTGGGACTAGAAATCCACAGGTCTTAATGTTACCGAGGTTGAGAAACACTGAGTTATACGGTAGTACAGGTATAATCCTCGAGTTATGACCATAACTGAGCCCCAAATTTATTTTGCTAAATGAGAAATTTGTTAAGTGAGTCTTCTCCCATTTTATGACCTTTCTTGCCACATTTGTTAATTGAATCACTGCATTTGTTAACTTAGTAACACGGTCGTTAAGTAGATCTGTGTGTCAGAAGGTCACCAAAGGGGATCAGGTGACCCCGGGACACTGCAACCGTCATAAATATGAGTCACTTGCCAAGCATCTGAATTTTGATCATATGACCACGGAGATGCTGCAAGTATCGTAGGGGTGAAAAACGGTCATAAGTCACCTTTTGCAGTGCCGTTATTAACTTTGAATGGTCACTAAATGAACTGTTGTAAGTTGAGGATTACCTGTATAAATCATTCCTCTGAAGCTGCCTACCATTGCGGGCTTGATGATTTTTAACCCAGCTAAGTCCAAACGAGGCACGCCTAGGCTAGGAAGAAAAGGGGGCAGGGGCAGAAACACAGCCTTGGAAAAATGAGATCATTGGTATAATTGTTAATGTCAATCTTTCTCTTCTTTCTTTCCCCCTTGTCTCTTGAAAGTCTCTAACTTTCTCTGCCTCTAGCCTGGAGCTATTTTCTATCCCCCCTCCAGTCTGTTGTTGTCTTTCTCCTCTTCCCTCCCTCTTGAGTTTTTCACTGAGAAAGAAGGGAATAGACTAAATTAATATTTTGGCCTGGGCTTAGAGCAAGGGCCTTCAAACTTGGCAGGCTTAAGACTTGTGGACTTCAACTCCCAGAATTCCTGAGCTAACATGACTGGAGGAGGAATTCTGGGAGTTGAAGTCCACAAGACTTAAAGCTGTCAAGTTTGAAGACCTGAATAGTTTTCCCTATAAGTTGACACTGTGGGATTTTTCTAAATTTTCTTGACCTATGATGCGGTGATATCCCATCAAACATGAATTGCCAGTGGCAATCACACCATCTTCTATTAATTTTATACGTCCCTCATTTTTACCAACCGTAGCTGGGGTGCTATCATTAGCTATACGAGATACGCTGGGAAAAATGAAACAAAATTGCTGTAATGTAATTTTTACTGCTTCAAGACAATCCGTAGAGTGGCCAGGGGTCCAACAGGAATGATTGGGAAATGATGGGGATAGACCAAGAAATTTAGCTGTGTCTTATTTGGAACTCTCGATTTCTGTTCATCTTGGATACCAGCATTTGCCACCTGACTAAACATTTTGAGACTCTTGATTGCTAAAGATGATCTCTAGCCCACTGCTACACCTAGACCACACCTAGAGTACTGCATCCAGTTTTGGTCACCACACTATAAAAAAGATGTTGAGACTTAGAAGAAGTACAGAGAAGAGCAACCAGGATTATTAGGGGACCGGAGGCTAAAACAACAACGAATGGTTGCAGGAACTGGGCTTGCTAGTCTAGTAAAGAGAAGGACCAAGGGAGACATGATAGCGGTCTTCCAATATTTGAGGGGCTGCCACAGGCAGGAAGGGGTCAAGCTATTTTCCAAAGCACCCGAAGGCCAGGAAAAGAAAAATGGATGGAAACTGAACAAGGAGAGATTTAACCTGGAAATAAGGAGAAACTTTCTGACAGTGAGAACAATCAACCAATGGAACAGCTTGTCCTCGGAAGTTGTGAGAGCGCCATCACTTGAGACTTTCAAGAAGAGATTGGACTGCCATTTGTCAGAAATGGTGTAGGGCAGGGGTGGGCAAACTACGGCCCGCAGGCCACATCCGGCCCATTGGTCTTTTTAATCCGGCCCGCCGAAGATTGGTACAGAAACTTCCCGCAAGAAGGTGAAGACCTCGCTCCTGAAGCATTACCTCCCTATAAAGCCATCACCCGCACCAGAAACCACTTTTAAAGCTGCTGTTACATCAGTAACCGTGAGTAAACCTGAGCCCAAAAAACAAGCCCAAAAACGCTAGATTCTGAAGCCGGTGGAGACCATATATTCCTGCTAACAGATCCGGAGCCCTCCTCTCCTTCCCCAGAGAAACAAAGCCCTCTCCTTCACTCGGAGCCTGCCTACAGAGAACAAATAACCTACCTTCATTTGAATCTCTCACACAGCTGATAGAAGTTGTCTTCCACACCAGACAATGCATTTCTTTTAATATCCCCCACGTAGTTTTCACATCTGTTAGCTGGCAGAAAAAAGAAATAAACAAGGAGGGAGGAAAAAGCCCCGAGGCTCGTACCCGAAGAGGGCCCCTCCATCCGAACTAAGAAGAGACTTGGCGTGGCTAGATCAAAGCTGTGGCTGAAGTAAAAGGAAAGGAGCGATCTTGCAACAGCGTGCTTAATCCTAGTGGAAAATCACTCCAATTTCTGCAGTGGAATTTTCCTTGGAAAGTGGAACTCTAAGGAGGAAAATAGCTGCGATTAACGATCTGGAGTTACTACTGGATTTAGTTGGAAGTAAATGACAGATCGGATAAGTTAACCCAAGCCACGTGACTGTATTTTCTTCTACTACTCAACTTGAAGAGCTTAAGAAAGTTTTACACTATTTCAAAAACCCTTTGAGCATCGTATTACAGCCTTTTGTTTACAGAGTAATAGCAATCTACTATTACAAAGAGCAATAATTTCCTCTCAGTCAACAACAGCATTAACCCTTTCCTTGCAGACTCTTAATACTACCTCATTACTTTAATCAAACACTGATTAACTCATTACCTCAAAATTTACAACTTTTCTACCTCATCACCTATATCAACGGTTAGATAATCAATTTCTATAAAATATTTTATTAATGGTTCAATTGATTTATTGTCCTAATTGATTAGTGTGACTAGAGTGTTTAGTGCAAATAGTGTGATTACTGACTAGTTGAAAAGATCAAGATTCATGTAATTTAATTGAATAGTAAAATCAATGATTTAGTGAATTTAAATGAACAGTATGATTAATGATTAGTGTAATTAACTGATTAGTGTTTAGAGTATTTAATTGATTAGGCTGATTGTTGCCCAGGAATATTATCTGACTAGAGAGATTACTGCAATTGAGTGGTTGGTGTGATATTAGCTATATAGATTACCTAAAACTGTTTCTTTAATTAATTCAATCAACATACTATTTTACCATGTCAAAAAAAAATCCAATGCCAAACCACAACCTAAAGAGAAGATAATCCCCACCAATGAACCACAAGACTCCTGCACATGCCTTAAATGCTACAAAAATCTAAAGGATAATGAAAACTCCATCAAATGTTCTCTGTGTAAGAAATACACTCATCATGACTGCTTGGGATTAACCAAGCAATTTATTCAATACCTGGAATCATCCAATGAGTTTCCATATTACTGCAAATCATGCAAACCCAAACTGGATCTGTTGGAAAGAATTGATACCATTGAAACCATAGTAGCATCCCTGGACGCCGTAAAAGAAAGAATATCCAACCTTGAAAAAAAAGAAACAACGCAAAAACCTGAACTTCCAATAGCTACAAACCACATCTCTACCCAACAACCACAACCCAATCCAAAACCCAATCTACAAAAAAACACAACCCAGACAAATATTGATATCCCAATCCTCATCAGAGAAGCTGTTGAGCGTGAATGGAAACGTCCAAACGCCATCTTATTTGGTCTAGAGGTCACCAATAACAATGATGACATCACAACTGTCCGAAACATCATCAGGGATTATCAAGCATCAACCATCTCCGCTGATGAAATACTTGACATTTCACGCATTGGCCGAGAGCTCAATAACAGAGACGGCTCTGTGGCCCCACGCCTGTGCAGAGTCATTTGCAAAAATGAATCAAGCAAACGTAAATTCATTTATACTATAAACTCACTCGCCAAAACCAACACCAACCATAAGAACCTCTGTTGTCGCCCTGACCTAACCATACAGCAACGTGCCTGCTCCCGTGTACTCCGCATTGAACTCAAAAACCATCTAGACAATGGAGAGAAGGACCTGTACATTGACTACCATGCTGACTGTATCAAAAGTAAGCCACGCAACCCAATACTCAGCTTTTACCCTCAACCACAACCCTACCTCAACCGATCCACCATCACCCAAGACTAGGCATGCACGCCCCAACTACCTCAATTCCAACTACTGCCGGCCTTAAATGCAAACTACTCAATGCAAGAAGCCTCGTGAATAAAATACCTGAATTTCTCATCCTACTAAATATGGCTAACTTCAACATTATATTTGTCTGTGAAACATGGCTCAATGCATCTCTCCCCGACTCCATTACCACAGTAAGAGACTATCATGTTTACCGATCAGATCGTGAAAATCGTCGAGGAGGTGGTGTTGCTATCTTCTATAAAAATCCTTACATCTAAAAAATATCCAAGTTACCCAGGAGCTTGCTCTTCCTGAGACCATCATCTGTGAACTATCCTTAAATATCACAATTCGATTCTTACTATGTTACAGAGCACCTGATTATGACATCGAACATGTAAACAAGCTAAATACATTACTAACATGGGCTGCATCCTGCCCATACCCTTTTATCTTTCTTGGTGATTTCAATCTACCTCATATTGACTGGACCCTAAATGATTGTACAACTGAAATCATACACACAACCTTCTACAATGCTATTACAAATCTGGGACTGGAACAACTAGTAACCAACAACACTAGACTAAACAACTGCCTCGATCTCATCTTCTGCAATAGTTTGAATTTAATTTACGGAATACAAACTAAAGAACCCTTTTCAGCAGTGACCACAATATGATTGACTTTTGTCTCAACATACGCCCACACAAAAATCACCACAATGATGTAATCCCCAATTGTAACTTCAAAAAAGGCAACTATGATCTTATAGACAACGATCTCTCATCCCTTGACTGGCAATCTCTATTCACTGGATGCAATACTATTGAAGACCATTACAACATATTTTTACTTGAAGTCAAAAGAGTCATCAAACTATATGTACCAACAACAACTCCCAAAACAAAACAAAAAAGCAGATTACCCATAACAATAAGGAAACTTCAATCCAAAAAGAGATCACTCTGGCGGAAAAACAAATCTGGTCACGTTGCCAATTTCAAAAGCCGATACAAAAATTTATGCCACCAGATAAAGACTGAATGCACCAATTATCACATTAAACAAGAGGAAAACCTTCTAAGCACCAATTCCACCCGTGCTTTTTACAATTTTGTAAACAACAAACTAAAAGACTCAAGGTCCATCCCACCCTTGATAGGACCTGATGGTAAAGACTGCAACTGTGACGACACCATTAAAGCCAACATCTTTAACACATTCTTCGGCTCAGTATTTGTAAACAGCAATGGATCATGCCCAGTATTTCCTAGCCGTACCACAGATAACAACAATGATCTAATACATATCGATTTTACAGAAGACAATGTTGAAAAAGCACTATGCAATCTAAAACCATCTCTATCTATTGGACCGGATGGAATATGTGCCTACTTCTTAAAAAGCTATCCACTGCCATAGCCAAACCTCTAAGCATAATCTTTGAAAAATCTTTCAGGACCAGCTCCTTGCCTAACCTATGGTCACAAGCCACAGTCATCCCCATCTTCAAAAAGGGAGACCCAAGCCTAGTTGAAAATTACAGACCAATCTCCTTATGCTGCGTCACCTGTAAAGTCATGGAATCAATTATTAACCAATCCATTATCCTCCACTTAGAGACAAATAACCTACTCTCCAATAAACAATGTGGTTTCAGAAAAAAACTATCCTGTAATCTGCAACTCTTACACTGCAAAAACATATGGACGACACAACTCGACCAGGGCAAAGCAATAGACGCAATCTACATAGACTTCTGTAAAGCCTTTGATTCAGTGGTACACGACAAACTACTCCTAAAAATAAAATCCTATGGTATCTCTGGACAACTGAATAACTGGATAGAAGCATTCCTGTCAAACAGACAACAAATGGTCAAAATTGGGAGCGTCCTATCAAATTCTGTACCTGTCAATAGTGGTGTCCCCCAAGGCAGTGTTCTAGGACCAACTCTCTTCATACTCTACATAAATGACCTCTGTGATCATATTAAGAGCAATTGCGTTCTTTTTCGCTGATGATGTAAAGCTGTTCAATACCACAGACAATACTGCTACCCTACAAAAAGATCTTGACTATGTATCAGAATGGTCAAACAAATGGCAACTTCAAATCTCAACAAATAAATGCTCTGTCTTACATATTGGCAAAAAAAAATCAGAAAATAAAATACAAGCTGAATAGTCAAGATGTTGTTGATGACCCAAGCTCTGTAAAGGACCTTGGAATACTCACCTCTAATGATCTAAGTGCTAGAGCCCACTGCAACTACATAGCCAAAAAGGCATTAAGAGTTGTTAACCTAATCCTACGTAGCTTTTTCTCTGGTAATATCACACTACTAACCAGAGCATACAAAACATTTGCTAGACCAATACTCGAATACAGTTCATCAGTCTGGAACCCACATTACGTATCCGATATTAGCACAATTGAGAAAGTCCAGAAATATTTCACAAGAAGAGTTCTCCACTCCTCTACTCGTTGTAGAATACCTTATGCCACCAGGCTTGAAATTCTAGAACTAGAAAACCTTGAATTACGCCGTCTTCGGTCTGATTTAAGCATGGTATATAAAATCATACATTGCAATGTCCTACCTGTCAATGAATACTTCAGCTTCAACCATAACAACACAAGAGCACACAATAGATACAAACTCAAAGTTAACCGCACCAAACTTGATTGCAGGAAATACGACTTCAGCAATAGAGTGGTCAATGTCTGGAATACTCTACCCGACTCTGTAGTTTCTTCCCCAAACCCCAAAAACTTTAACCTTAGACTGTCTACTATTGACCTCACCCTTTCCTAAGAGGTCTGTAGGGGGCATGCATAAGAGCTCCAACGTGCCTACCGTCCCTGTCCTATTGTTTCTCTTATTCTTCTTTTATTTTTCTTATATGTACCCATTTCATGTATTCACAACTATGTATACACTTATACTTATTATCTTGTAAACAATTGGCAAATCAAATCAAATAAATAAATAAATAAATAAATAAATAAATAGAATTAAGGTTTGATGTGAATGATTGAATGATTGCATTCATTTGATTTTGACTTGTAATGACAGGCATTTCAACACCAGGTGGCGCATTAAGCGCAGTGACTTGATTTTGCAGAGCCCGAGCCATTTCCAATTATCGCTCTAGATCAGAACCCATCTGCAGCAATATAAAAGAAAAGAAAAGTCGATAGTGAGTGCCGGGTGTTTAATAAAGAATGGACGCCTAAATACTTTTTTACTGAAGTCCGGTCAAAGGCTGTATGTCTTATTTGCCAAGAAACCATTGCGGTTTTAAAAGAATACAACATCAGCCGTCACTTTTCCACCAAGCATGCTAATTACGCCAGCAACCTTTCAATGCAAGAACGTATGGCTACCGCTCATAGGTTGGTAGCTAGCTTGCAGACTCAGCAAAACACCTTTTTTTCCGAGCAACTTCCACCCAAGAAGCAAGCACGAAGGCAAGTTATTTACTGGCATTCAAACTAGCAAAAGCCAGCAAGCCTTTCTCCGAAGGGGAGTTTCTTAAAGAGTGCATGGTAGAGACAGCAAGTATTTTATGTCCTGAGAGCAAGAACAAATTTGAAAAAATTAGCTTATCACGCAGGTCAGTGACTTGCCGTGTTGAAATAATTGACAAACACTTAAGTAGCAATCTAAACAAAAAAGCGGAGTTATTTACATTATATTCTTTGGCGCTGGACGAAAGCAATGACATAAAGGACACCGCTCAGCTTTTAATTTTTATCAGAGGGATTAATGAAAATTTCGAGATAACGGATGAGTTTTTGGCTATGGAATCCCTGAAAGGAAACACACACGGGGAGTCGATTTATTTAACAGCATGTCAGCGGTCATACAGAGGCACAAGTTGCCTTGGAGTACACTCGCCAACGTTACCACAGATGGATCACCAAATCTGACAGGAAAAAACATCGGGATGCTCAAAAAAATCCAGGACAGGGTGAGAGAGAACAACCCTGAGCAGGAGGTAATTTTCCTACACTGCATAATTCACCAGGAAGCACTGTGTAAATCCGTGTTGCAGCTTGACCACGTAGTGAAGCCAGTTGTGAAACTCGTTAACTTTATTCGAGCGAGGGGACTTCATCACCGTCAGTTTATTCATTTTCTTGAAGAAACTGACGCTGATCACAGGGACTTGCTTTACCATTCTAATGTCCGCTGGTTAAGTTTGGGGAAAGTATGTCAACGTGTGTGGGAGCTCAAACAGGAGATTATTTCATTTTTGGAGCTACTTGAGAACACTGACAATTTTCCTGAGCTGAATGACACAGATTGGCTTTGTGATTTAGCTTTTACTGTGGACATACTGACACACATGAATGAGCTGAATGTGAAACTACAAGGGAAAAACCAGTTTGTGCATGAAATGCAAGCAAATGTCAGAGACTTCAAAACCAGGCTAGTTTTATTTTCGAAGCAAATGTCAGACAAGTCATTTGCTCATTTCCCCACACTGGCTACATTTTTTTTTTTTTTTGAAACAAATTTTATTGATTTTGAAGACAAACAAACCATCGTTAACCTTTAAATACATAAAACCTCCATTATTAACTTTACAAGTCAAATAAAATATTATTTTATACAGCATCATTCTATTTTTCACCATTTCAATATCATCTTCATTCCTCTCTGTCTTGTTTAACATTATTCTCATCCAACATTCCTCCGAGGTTTTATTAATTCTCAAAGAAAACATAGACATACAAAACACAGAAACATAAAAACTTCTTTTAAGAAAGTAGTTTGGCCCCAGATTACCTCTCTTTGTATGGACTTCAATTAAATTCGTGCTCATCTTATATACCATTACCTAGCTTATTTACCATTCTATATCTTCTATATAACTTCTCCCCGCTTTTTACTCTTCTTATTTCTATTTTATTTAATCCCACACTGGCTACATTAAAAGCAACATGTGAAAAAATATAGGAAATCACTGGATGACCTGCATGAAGAATTCTGCCGTGGGTTTTGTGATTTTGGAAAAATTGACTGGGCACTTCAGCTGGTGTCATGTCCCTTCTCACAAGACCCGAAAACGGTGCCACAGGAGTTGCAGTTGGAACTGATTGATCTCCAATGTGACATGGTGTTAAAGGAGAAGTTCAACTCCCTGAAACTGGATGAGTTTTATGCTTCATTAAGTGCAGCCAAATTTACAAACATCCAGAAGATAGCACAGAGGATGCTGGTGTTGTTTGGCTCTACATATGTGTGTGAACAGACTTTTAGTGTGATGAACACCAACAAAGCACCCCACAGATCCCAGATGAGTGACGAACACCTCAGATCTGTTCTGAGAATTGCCACAACAGAATTACCACCAGACTTCGATGCACTGGCAAAAATGAGTGATCAACAACACTGTTCTCATTAAAAGGTATGTTAATACTTTAATGCTTTTTTCTGTTTATGTTTGATATGTACTGTTAACAAATGCAGTTTTTTATATGTATCGTATCTTGTGCTGACCCGGCCCGCCTGTCAAATTTTAAAAGTCAATGAGGCCCCCGAGCCAAAAAGTTTGCCCACCCCTAGTGTAGGGTCTCCCGCTTGGGCAGAGGGGTTGGGCTAGAAGGGACCTGAAAGGTCCCTTCCAACTAGGGGTTGGATTCTACCAGTTCGCACCTATTCGCTAGAACCGGTTAGAAGAAATTACTGGCCTAATCCTGTAAGGAAGGCAGGAAGGAAACATTCTGGTGTTGCTTACAGAAACTGTCTCTCCGTTAACCCTTATTGCATTCTTGGCAGGACTAGACTTCCTATCTCAGGAACTTCTCTGGAGTTTTTCCCCCCTCCTTTGCTGATACTTTGCTTGTGTGGAGTGACCATTCAAAGTTACAATGGCACTGAAAAAAGTGACTTATGACCATTTTTCACACTTACAACTGTTTGCAGCATCCCCACAGTCATGAGAGGCCAGGCGAGGAGATGCGTGCCTCGATGTGAGTGATATTGTGTTGGCCACACCCAGCCAATAACATGACCACCAAGCCACACCCACCAACTTCTCAACGCCCACAGAACCAGTTGTTAAAAAATTTGAATCCCACCCCTGCTTCCAACTCTGATTATCTGTTATCTGTTGTAGAGACAAACCCTGTTCTTTGGCTCTGGAACTGTGGCTGCTACTGACGTTCCTATTCAAAAAAACAAAAGACTCGGTAATGAGTTTTCTATTAACTTATTGTTGTTGCTTCTCATGAGCAAATTTTGTTCCTCTCCTCAAATGTCAACCATCTATGTATCAGTATTCAGCTGCTTTTTTGAAGCAGAGCTTCTACTTATTCCAAATATGATCTTGAAGCGTTTTACAACTTTGAAACCCGCAGCTCGGCTTCCTGAGATTACAGGTGAAATTAATTGCCAACATAACTGTTTGCAAACCATCAACCTGGCAGAGAAATCTTGTTGAGATCTTATTAATAGGTTTCTAGGAAAGGTTGTAGAATGGGGCAGAACTCACTTAACGACTGTCTTGCTTAGCAATGGAAATTCAGGGCTCAGTGATGGTCTGAAGTCAAGGACTACCTGTAGGCCAGTCACTTGGATCAGTTAGTGGAGCATAGGAAGGTTGTATGGATATTACAGAAAGCTGCCTGCATGCAGGCTTAATTACATAATGATGGGATGAGATAGAATGGCATGACATGGCATGGCATGGGAGCAGGAATATTTGGCCAAGTGTGATTAGACACACAAGGAATTTGTGTCCAGTGCAGAAGCTCTAAATGTGAAATATAAAAAAAAAATCACACACACACACACACAAACCCACGTAGTCCTCAACTTACGACCACAATTGAGCCCAACATTTAGGTTGAGAAATTTGTTGAGTGAGTTTTGTCCCATTTTACGATTTTCCTTACCACATTTGTTAGGTGAATTAGTTACACCGTTGTTAAGTGAATCTGGTTTTCCCATTGACTTTGCTTGTCAGAAGGTTGCAAAAGGAGATCACGTGATCGTCATAAATGTGAATCAGTTGACAAGCATCCGAATGTAAATCACACGACCATGGGGATTCCACAACAGTCCTAAGTGTGAAAAATGTCACTTTTTTCAGTGCTTTGTAACTCTGAAGGGTCATCAAACAAACTGTTGTAGGTTGAGGACCACCTGCATATACTTACAGAAAAATATAACAAAAGTAGCTAGAAGAGTTTATTTGAATTTGGAGGCGGCAGTACCTCTGTCCGCTTATGCCTTGGATTTTGAAGGAAGTCCCAGCTTGAGTCTGGTCTTTGCCTTTTCCCCCTTCTGGGGAAGTAGCAGTAATTGTATTACATATTTGGCACAGGAAGCATTTTCCAATCATGCTTATTATAACCTGGCATGTCGCAGCCCTCAGAAACTGTAGTGTTGTGGAGGAATTAGCTTCCTGAGTTGGCGCAGAAAGAAGATTCTTTGTTGTGCTTTTTTGATGAAGTTTTTGATGTTAGCTGTCCATTTTAGGTCTTGTGATATGATAGAACCTAGAAATTTGAAGGTCTCTACTGTTGATATTGTGTTGCCTAGTATTGTAAGAGATGGTAGTATGGGAGGGTTTCTCCTAAAGTCTACCACCATTTCTACGATTTTGAGTGTGTTCAGTTCCAGATTGTTCCGCTTACACCACGAGGCAAGTTGTACAACCTCCTGCCTGTATGCGGATTCGTCGTTGTCTCAAATGAGACCAATCATTGTTGCGTCATCAGCAAACTTCACTATTTTAACAGATGGATCGTTTGAGATGCAGTCATTGGTATATAGGGAGAAGAGAAGTGGAGAAAGCACAGAGCCTTGGAGGACCCTTGTGCTGATTGTAGAGGTATCCGATGTGATTCTGCCTAGCTTCACCTGCTGCTTCCTGTCAGGAAGCTTATGATTAACTATGCTTATAGGGATATCAGCATACTTAAAGGCATGTACACAGTGCTCTGCTGACAAACAGATTACATTTCGAGAGATTCCAGGTCCTCATGGCCATTCTTATGCTGGCTGTTTGTCCACCACGAGCCTCTCTGGGGATGTTTCGGGGAAATGCTGCTGGAGGATCCAGATATGGCTCAACTTGGGTTTTTTCTCCTCCACCTGATCAATTGTCCCAAAGGAGCTTTTTCAAGAGGCAACGGGTCTCTCTGGTTGTCTTTGAAGATGTTTCGCTTCTCATCCAAGAAGCTTCTTCAGCTCTGACTGGATGATCCTTCCTTTCCCCACCTTCCGGAGCTGAAGAAGCTTCTTGGATGAGAAGTGAAAAGTCTTCAAAGAAAACCAGAAAGTCCAGTTGCCTCTTGAAAAAACACCTTTGGGACAATCATAACCTGGGTGACTGAGCATATAGACACCTGATCAATTGTGGACTCCGTGGCCGGTTGGCGTTCAAAGAAAGTGGGCTCCTCCCCAATTCAGTGACCCTCTCCCCTCTCGGGACGTTTGGATCTGATTTCAGGCAGGTCTGTGCCCATCTCCAGCCTGCTCATTCCATTGGTCTCACAACCTCAGGCCTGGGAGGCTTGTGTGAAGGTGTTGCCTACAGCTCATCCTAAGCTGACCCTTTTTCACTTTCTCCCATCTTCTGGCACCTATGGGTAGGTGTTGCAGACAAGTTTCTTTGCATTGTACTGAAGGTTTCAGCTCTGTTCAGCTCTGTTCCTGCAGCCTGCAAATTTCCCCCTCCTCCCCTTTGCTTTTATATGTCTATGTATGCATTTATTCACCTCAGCAAGTGCCTCTGGGCTGTAAACAAGCCTACAGTAAAACAAAATGCTCATCATACCATAATATAAACATTAAAACACAGCAGGAAAGGGGAATGATACAGTTCATGACTGTGAGGGACAATCTGGAGACAAGTCTATCCGCCCACTTGGGGCCAACGGGCTGGACACAGAACCAAGTCCTTGGGGCCTTACGAAAGACCAGCAGAATCAAGGCCATCCTGAATTCCAGAGAGAGGATATTCCAGAGGCCAGGGGTTTATGGCAGAATGTCAGCTAGTCCCCACCAGCTGACATTCCTTGGCTGATGGGATCCGGAGCTTGCCCATCCTACCAGACCTATTGAATGGGTAAAAACTGGGAGAGTCCCAGGCCGTGGAAGATTTAAAACTGACCTCCGGCATCTTGAATTGCACTCTGGCAACCAATAAAGGTTATATGTACTACTGAGCAACCAGCACTATTTAATACCCGTGCATTGCACTAGTGCATTTCTTCCTTCCGTTTTATAAGATGGTGGGACCTGAGATATTAAAACAGGCCCAAAAACTAGAATGGATCTTGTATGTTTTGTCACATGCCCTATTTTCCAGTGTCTTCCTTGCTTCTTTTGATATGTGATGCCTGCTTGGGTTCTCCTGAAAACATTTCCAGATTTAACTTCCGGTTTTGTCGGCTTCGCGAGCGGCAGGGATTTGCGAAGCTGCGCGATCCCTGCCACGCTAGCCGCTTTTGGGGCTCCGACCCAGACGGGTACGGAGCTAGGCTGCCCTGCAGGGGCAGCTGAAGGTAGGGGATCCGGAGAGGGGTTTGGGGGTGTTGCAGACCCCCTCCCCGGCCGGTAGAACCCCCTTTTCCCAGGACGGTGCAGCGGCGGTCTGTAATGGCCGCCACAAAGAAGCTGGCAGCCGGGTAAGAATGCGCAGGAGGAAGTGGAGAAAGTGCTTGAAAGGAGAAAGTTTTTCTTGGCTCCTAGGACTCTAAGACATATTTAATAAAATTCCTGAAAAGTATGACTTTCTAAATAATACCTGTCAGAAGAGGAAAAAAGCGGCAGTTTGATGGTGCTGAAAGGATAGCTTACCCTCTTTTCCTACGGAATAAATAACTGGATATTAAGAAACCTATTTTTTTAGGTGAAAATTGGTTTTAAGCGATGAGTGGGAAGAGAGAGGATTAAAAAGAAAATATTTGTATGCTAAGACTTTGTTGGAGGAGATGCCTTAAGGATTTGAAGACTAGAATATATTGCAATAAGATTTTAAACAGATTTGGACTTTCTTTCTCTTTGATTGATATTACCCCAGAAGGAGAAAGTGAGAACTCTGCCTTGGTTTGGACTGACTGATAACTTTGGGACTGCTTTATTTTCTTTATTTTCTTTGGAATATTCTGGTTGTTGTAAGAAGAAAGAAGGGGAAAAGAAAAGATTTATAATGGCTTTTTCTGTTGAGGAACTAAGAAAAGAATATGAACAAGCAAAAAAAATGGTAAAGATGGTGTGGAAGAAGCTTTCCTTTTTTTAGAAATGGCGCTTACTAACTATCAACAAACATTACAACAGATGAAGACAGCAGAGGAACAAGAAAGAAAGGAAGGAGCCATTTTTTAATGAATCTCAGAATTTGATCAAGAAAGAAGGAAGAGAGAAAAGAAGAGAACTAAAGGACTTAAGATCTAAAAAAACATTTAAGAAAGGGAAAAATAAGGTGCAAAATCAATATGATGATAGTAAACAAAAGGGACGACAGTAAACGACAGAGAAGGGAAGCCAGTAAGGCAGAGGCTAGAAGAAGGGGGGGTAGAAAGGTTTGTTGGGAGAAGAAAGAAAGGGAAAAGGTGGAGAAAAGCTACAATGTTTTGAAATTAAATGAAAAAAAGGAATTTTTTATGGATAATGGATAAAGTATAATTTTTTCAAAAAGATTTTGCAAGGTACATAAGATGAGATGGTAGTATTGTAATGGTTTAAGAGTTGATAAGAGATTAAAATGTTAAAATGTTTAATAATGATTGGCTTTAAAATTTAATAATAGGGGAGGTTTAGAATACTGTTTTAATTAAAGAGTTTAATAAGATTATGGTATTGATGTTATTATAAAATTTTTATTATAGTATTTGTTTTTAATATTTGGATTTATTGTCTAATTATGTATTTAATTATTTTGGATGTACTAGTTAGATAGAATGTACCAAGCAAAATCGGATTGGGTATTGGATGTTATCTTAAAGGTTAATTTGATTAATTTAGGGGGGAGATAGAAAGGCATCATACTCTGATTAATGATTTCAGGAGAAACTTATTTTCTTCTTTTTTATAAGGAATGAGACAAAGGGACGATAAAAAATGGACAAAAGATACAAATATAATGATTCAAACTAAGATGATTAATTAAGATAGAATTAAGAAGAGTGAAATATGTGGAGAAGTTAATATAGTAGACTTAGAATGGTAAATAAAATAAGTAATGATATGTAAGATGAGCATGAAGATAATTGAAGTCCATGAAGAGAGAGATACCTGGGTCCAAGTTACTTTCCAAAAATATTTTTTTTATGTTTTGTGTGTTGTGTGTATATGTTTTTTTGGGGGGGAGAATTAGTAAAAGCTTGCAGAAATATAGAATGAGAATAATGGTAACTAAGTCAGAAAGAAATAGATGAAATAATAATAATGATATTGAATAAGAGTAAAGAGAAGTAAAGAGAAATTGAATAAGAGGTTTTTGTATGTTATATGGAAATGGTTTAAAACAGAATCATAATTTATCTGACTTGTTAAATTTACAATGAAAAAAGGTTTAAACATGTAATGAATAATGATAATTTGTGTGTTTTAAAAATTAATAAAACTTGTTTAAAAAAAAAAAAAACATTTCCAGATTTAACTGATGAAAATATACAGACTTTACACAGAGGGTAGTTTATCAGAAGATTGGTGAGGAGGTATTTATTAATTTATTGAACAAATTTATATAGCTGCCAAACTCACACACAGGTGACTCCAGGCAGCTTATAACATTTCACATTTTTAAGACTGTGATAAAAAAAATCCATTACAAAAATCATACCCCACCCATCATGGTAACACTACCATCAATACCACTACTACTAGCCATTGGATCTGCTTCATTTCCATTTGTGGCCATCAGTCCAACTAACAAAGTCCCATTCTAGGGTCTTTCGGAAAAACAGAAAAGATGGGGACCTCAGGGGGAATGATGTTCCATGAAACAGGGGGCCACCACTGAGAAGGTCCCTTATGACAATCCCTAATCGATGGAACTCATAACGTTCCCTGTTTTTAATATAATCATTCCATCTTTAGGTGAACAGTGTATGGTCTGGGTACAAATATCTTTGTTAAACAATGATCAAAATTACAACATCCTTCATTAAATTAATATTGATTCTGCCATTTTTAATATAATATTCTACATATTAATTCTACAATATTAACATAACATTTAACATACTAGTCATAATATTGACCTGTCTTTTAACTTATCCTCTTTATTTTGTTTCCCTATTTCTAACTTCCATTTTTATTATTTAACCATTGATAAAATAGATCCCATAGTAGTGAAGCAGTTGAAAAAGAGCATATAAAGCACTTTTCATATAAAGCATATAAACTATAAAGCACTTTTTCTTTAGCATAGGTCAACAAGTCATATTTAGCAAAGGTCCCAGCTTCCCGTAACATTGTGCAAACCCACAATATTGCTGAACTCAGGAACTTGAACTAACCACGTTACTGTAGACAAGGGTGAACATGGAAAATAACTGATGGTGTAAGATAACTGAATAATCAAAAATATACTTGTTATTTCCTCTTTATACTTCCCTTATAGAAATGTATGCATAATATTGTCCTTATTTGGTTAAATGTAGTAAGAGTAACGCCCAGGTCTACGCTGAGGTCATAATGGGTATAAAAATATTGTCTCAGGAAGAGCTGGGGGTTCAGAATTTGCCATGTTAATGCTCTGAACGCTTTGCGCTAATAAAGCCTGTATTCTCCAACCTTTCGTGGTCTTGTGTCCTGAATTGGAAGCAAGAATTGCTGCAACAGTAGTATCGTATTCAGTTTGCTCTTTCTCCTTGTCAAGGTTAATCTCTTCATTTACGCACATTCTAATATTTTCCTAATCACATTCTCATCTGTAGGTATCTAAGTAGCAAATCAGCGCTTACATTCCAGTTATTTGCCCATGACGACGTGTTTGTTGATTGATGTTCTCTGTTCCTGGTACGCGCTTTCAACCTATGTGAGGCCTAGCCTGTACCGAAGTTGTAGAAACTAATTTATTACTGCACTCGGCAATCTTACTTTTCCTGATTCCCTCTTATTACTGCCATAAGCCCCCAACTTCAATTTTCTGTCTTCTGGACTCAGCTTCCCCTCCCTTCTCTCATCTCTCCCCACTCCCCCTTTCTCTCTCCCAATGCCGGTGCAGCCAATGTCGGCCTCTTATTGCAAAACAGAGGGTGAGATCACTGGTAGAAACTGAAATGCAAAGAGAAGATAAGCAACAGCAGTCAAGCAATTTCTGAGACTGCCTCATTCTGTTCAAGAGCATTATCACCATCAAGAGTAACAGCTAACTAATGTGTAGAAGCTACCCACAAGCAACAGAGCTCCAAGTTTCTGACCCAAATTTGGCACTATGACTTCATGGCCCTCCTATGATCAGGAGACAGCAAGAATTGATTATAAGTGGCTGGCACATGAGTCCGGAAGGAAATAGAAAGTCCAAGGCTTTCTCAGTTCGGAAGTTAACTGAAGATCTCTCCTCCTTTGTTTAGCATGCAAATAGGCTAGCTCAGAATGAGCTCTAAACTTCTAGCCTTTGCTTAATAAGAAAGAGAAATCAAAGTATGTCATAAACTCCTCGAAAGAACACCGGGGCTTCTTCCGCGTGGTCATTAGACTGACTCCCAACCTCTTAAGCCGGTAAGTTAAGCCACATCCTATTAGCAATCAGCGTCTACAGAATACCAGTGAATTTGGGGAGGTGGGTATGGATATGATTCTTTTTCAGGATCTCTTAGGAACATTTTTTTTGCAAATGTAGCGGTGTTCATTGCTGCATCTCCCAGCACTGGCTGTGGCATCATCATGCAAAAACGCACAGTCTTCCCCTTTTCCCCTGACTTTCAACCTACAATACAACAGAAGCAGAAATTAGGCAGTGGGGAGTATTTCCCACATAGCAGCTCCAAAGAGTTCCCGAGTTTACAGTTCATCTAGCTCAGAGTTCCCCAAACTTTCCGGGTTGGTGGCCCAGAGCGGGTTAAGCGGGGGGGCGGAGAGGGAAATGGATGACTTTGTGGGAGAGGCAGACGGATGTGTGTGCGCATGGACGCCCGCAACATTTGCAGCAAAACTCACGCGAGTGCGGCTGCGACTGTCCGCGATGACTCTTGTGTGAGGGTATGCAAGCACCCGCAATGACACTCCCATGAGTGGGGCTACAAGTGCCCGCAATAAGTCTCACTTTAGTGGGGTCACAAGCACCCACAATGAAGGCCTCGTTGCGGACTCTTGTGGCCCCACTTGCATTAGCCTTGTTGTTGCACAAGTGGGCTGCGACTGCCAACAATGCTCGTTAGTGTTCCCGAGCACGCATGTAGATGCGTGCGCCCTGGCTACCCACTCACACAGGCTGGTGGCGATAAGGCCAGGGGCCAGTAGTGGGCTGCCACCCACCATTTGGGGACCACTGATCTAGCTGAGCCTTGCCTTCACAAATATGAGAATTCGTGAATTCATCTATTGGGAAGTGTTAATTGTACAATATATCTGTGTTTTAGATGATTAGCGGACTGGAGGCTAAAACATATAGAGAAAAGTTGCAGGAACTGGGTATGTATACTTTAATGAAAAGAAGGACTAGGAGTGACATAATAGAATTCTTCCAATATCTAAAGCAGTGGTCGCCAACCAGTGGCCCGGGGACCACAGGTGGTCCTCGAGAAAATTTGGGTGGTCCGCAGAGAAATGTCCCCCCCCAAAGCAATTAATCCAGGCTGCTCGGGAACACAAGGCTGCGCCACCCACATGGCCTGCCTACCCGCTGGCCCCCACGCTTTGGCCAAGCGGAAAACTTACCTTGAGTTGAGCCACGCGAGCTGGAACTGGAAGGGAAGACCAACAGCGGGAGAGGGAAATCCGCCCCGGGGTGGCTTGCTGACATTGGTGGGAAAGTCGGTCCCATATTCCACAGCTGCAGTAGTCACAGGACTGGCCCTTTGGTCATCCCGGAGCAGCTCCTCCAGTCCATGGCAGGCCGGTGCACCCAGGTGGAGGAGCAGCTGCTCTGGGATAACCAAAGGGCCAGTCCTGTGACTACTGCAGCTCTGGAATATGGGATTGACCTTCCCACCAATGTCAGCAAGTCAAAATTCATATTAGTGGTTTCGCGGGATTTAAAATTATGAGTTTGGTGGACCCTGAGGTCCCAAAGGTTGGCGACCCCTGGTCTAAACGGCTGCCACAAAGATGAAGGGGTCAACCTATTTTGCAAAGCACCAGAAGGCAAGACAAGAAGCAAGACAAGTAATTGAGGGGAGAAGCAACCTAGAACTAAAGAGAAATTTCCTGACAGAACGATTAATTAGCGGAACAACTTGCCTCCAGAAGTTGTGGATGCTCCAACACCGGAGGTTTTTAAGGAAAGACTGGACCACCATTTGCCTGAAATATTATAGGGTCTCCTGCTTGAGCAGGGGGTTGGACTAGAAGACCTCCAAGGTCCCTTCCAACCCTGTTACTCTGTTATTCCAATGAGCTCAGCATTCTGGACTCTAAGCGGAATTCTGAACATGGTATTTGCACAGGTAGTTCTCAACTTACAACCACAGTTGTGACTAGAATTTCCATTGCTAAGCAAGGCAACTGTTAAGCCCCATTGCTCCTGATTTTATGACCTTTTTTTTCTACAAGCGGATCACTGCGGTTGTTAATCAAATCACGTGACAGAATCCGGCTCCCCCCCTCGACTTGGCTTGTTGGAAACCCATCGGGAAGGTCGCAAATGGGGATCACGTGACCCCAGAATGCTGCAACATCCGTTGGCTGTTTTGCCAGGAGACCTGGGCCCCTCAGGGTGATATGGAGCCCATCAAGTGGTTGGTTTAATTGCTGTCGCTTTGTGTTGGGGGTTTATTGAGTTTTGTATTGTAATTGGGGTTTTATTTCTGTAAGCAGCCCAGTGTCAGTATGAGTTGGGCGGCCATATACATTTTCCAAATAAATAAAAATAATGAATAAACACATGGCGGTTGCCAATTGACCAAAGTCTGATCATGGGGAAGCCATGATGGCTGTATTTAGAATAGAATAGAATAGAATAGAATAGAATAGAATAGAATAGAATAGAATAGAATAGAATAGAACAACAGAGTTAGAAGGGACCCTGGAGGTTTTCTAGTCCAAACCCCTGCCTAGGCAGGAGACCCTACACCAGTTCAGACAAATGGTTATCCAACATCTTCTTAAAAACCTCCAGTGTTGGAGCATTCACAACTTTTGGAGACAAGTTTTTCCATTGATTAATTGCTCTAACTGTCAGGAAATGTCTCCTTAGTTCTAGGTTGCTTCTCTCCTTGATTAGTTTCCCCCCATTGCTTCTTGTCCTGCCCTCAGGTGCTTTGGAGAATAGCTTGACTCCCTCTTCTTTGTGGCAGCCCCTGAAATATTGGAAGACTGCTATCATGTCTCCCCTAGTCCTTTTTTTATTAGACTAAACATATCCAGTTCCTGCAACCATTGTTTATATGTTTCATCCTCCAGTCCCCTAATCATCTTTGTTGCTCTTCTCTGCACTCTTTTTAGAGTCTCAACATCTTTTTTACATCGTGGTGACTAAAACTGAATGCAGTATTCCAAGTGTGGCCTTACCAAGGCCTTATAAAGTGGTATTATTCTTCATCAGTATAAATCAGTTTTGCTGGAATGGTTTCTCTAACGTACAAAACCACTCCTCTTTTCTTACAGTGAGTCAGAGAAGTAAATATTTTCCCTAATTTTGATTGTGCCAATAATTGTTCGTGTTGTTTTTTAATGTGTACTTCTTGTAGACAAATTATATCAAATTTTAGCTTCTCTAATTTGTGAAAAGTTTTTCTTCTTTTGGTAGCTGAATTCAGTCCATTTATATTCATGGAAATCAGTTTTTTTTTCCTCCATGGTTATATTAATTAATGGCTATAATTAATGGCTATAAGTTGAGAACTACCCACATTACATTTTGAGTTATATTAGTAGGGCCAAAACATTTTATAGAGGGCAACTCCTGAATGCTGGAAGCCAGGAGGCTCTTTCTAAGATTAGATCTGAGCTGGGGAGAGCCTCAGTGGAGGCCTTTAGCTTTCAGCTCTTGCCAACTGAAAAGGAAAGAGGAAGACTTACGTTGCATTTGCTCCGTCAAGCCACTTCCAGGATTGATCTGGTTCTCTCTTGAGGCCGATCCAAAAGACGTGGTTTCTTGTGAGCATCGTCACAAAATCCTTTAAAAACAAAAGCTATGCATCTTACAAGCTTGCATATCTTTTGACCTGTAATCTAACCTTAATACACCATAGCTAGACACTCCTGCAGGGAAGGGCAAAATTAGAGACCTGCATCTTGTAAAACTTTTTTGAAGTAATTTTTAAACATTTTGTAAAAGGTAAAATCTTCCTACAGCTAAACATCTCCTGTTTTTACTGTTGGGTGTCCTGATTTTATTTCCACCCCTGGTGTTCACATTGTGAAGCATTAGGAAAATCTTACCAGAAAGAAGCAGATGGCATAGACCTATTTCAATGAAGTTTAGAGTGATATTGATTTTTTTTAATTTTCAGAAAGCAAGCTTTGTGAAACTGGCATCCTTTGGAAGGTGGAGGTTTAAAAGTATCCTGAAGCATTTGGATAGAAAGGCACCTAGGGGAGGGGAAGAAGGCGGAGCCTCCTCGCTGACGGACCGTAGATCACGACTCTCTGAGGCTATGGTCCGTGCTCTTTTGTTGGAGAGCCCCGATCATTACAATTAGGGGCTGAAGCTGCCTTGGAGGGGCGGCAGAATAAGGGGAAGCCACAAGCCAGGTTGAGGGGAGCCGCATCTCCCCCCCCGGGCTTGGTCTTTTTCCCCCCGAAGACGACTGCAGTGGTGGTTTAAAATGGCCACTCTGAAGAGGAGGACTCAGCTGGATTAAGATTTGTGCAGGAGGGAAGAAAGAGGTGGATAACATCTGAACTGGGACAATTGGGTGATACAACTAAACAAAAGTACCCAGGGATTAAGGTAACATGGAATTTTTAAGAAAAGAAAAGTAAGCGGCGAAATTACAAAGGGACAGGAAAAAAAAAAAGAAAATATTTTTGACAGCTAAGCGGGGCTTTGAACCGGGAAAGGAAGAAGCCAGAACTAAAGATTTAACTAAATTGGACTAAAATATTTTGGGAATAAACAGGCATAAAATAAAGCTGGACTTAAGATTGTCAAAAAATAATAATAATAAAGTTTACAAATTGGAGACTGGACTGTAGTGGAATATTGAGGTTCGAAAAACCCTAAATAAAAAAATAGGGGAAAAAGGTGAAGACTTTGTATAATGGAGAGTGCCACCTTTTGACAAAAACTCGAGCTCAAACAAAAGGGAAAGCATCCTGTTTCTGGATATAACATTAAAGAAATATTGAAACAAAGTAAGAATCTTAGAAAGTGAAAGCAGAACCAGAATAAAGAAAAAAGCACGGAAAGACTGGCTGTGGGATTGATTGATGTTTTTGGTATAGATCCTGGGCTGGAATAATTGAGAACTTTAGAAAATTGAAAGAAGAAGGAAAGTAAAAGTGGTTTTTTTGTGGACTTTAACAATCATAAAATATAAGAATGTATAATGATGATATCTCTTCGGGAATTAAAAATGGAACTTAAAAACATGAGAGAATTACTACAGGAAAGAGGTGAATCACTTTGGTCTGTGTTAGAAAAAATGGAAATGGCGATTGAAGAACAAGAAGAAAGAGCTTCAGAGGAGGAGGAGTCGACTCAAAGAACACAAAGAACACTACAAAGATGTGGGGAAAGAAGGAAGGTTAAAAAGTTGAGATTTAAGAAGGCAATCAAAAGGGGAAATACCTGTGAAGTCAGGAAAGGCAGAAAGACCCAGCAGAAAAGGGGAAAGGAAGATATTAAGAGGAGAGGGATATAAACTGGAATGAGAAAAGATATGGGGAAAAGAGGGGGAGGAGAAGCAGTAAGAAACAGGTGCATGAAATAAAGAAATACAGAAAGAGTAAAATGTTGAAAAGAAATTGTTTTTTTAGAGATAATGGTTGATGAATTAAAAAGGGGATTCTGTGGGGGTAATAAGGGGTAATAACAATATTTCTGCAATTAAAAATATTTAGAAAATAAGGTAATATAGATACTGATAACTCTTATTAAAGATCAAGGGGGGGAAATATGCTGCAGAATCCAAATGAAAAGATGTAATTATTATTATTGTAACTTCTTAAAAATAATGGTTTATTGGGAATCAAGATGAGGGAATAAAGGTATATTTTAATCATTGAGGTGTCACACTCAAAGCAGTAAAAGGGGGGAAACCTATACTTGTTTTTTTTTTAGTGTTAAAATTTGTATTAATCTAGAATTTATAAAAAGAATGTGTAATGGAAAGGGAATATGACAGACTAAAGAACCAACTAAATTAATAAGTTAATATAGACTATTAAAAGCAAGGAGAGACATTGGTAACTTTTTTTTTATTATCATTATCATCATTATTATTATTATTAGGCAAACACATATTGTTTATCTTTATTTTTAAAATAAATATTAAAGGATTATATTTGAAATAATTGAAATGAAACAAAAAGATGTTTCCATTGAGATTAATGAAAGAGCCTAGAATTAATGTGTTTGTTTCTCTCCTTACTGAAAATTTGGAATGGAAAAGGTAGTAATAGAATTAAGTATGCATATATGAATGTATAATTGCTGTCATATTTGTATGTAAAGGTGATGACCCGGAAACAAGTTGTCAACTAAAAAGAGATTTTTGTTTTTAATGTGAAAAACTGAACAAAATTTGTAAATAAAAAAAAAAAGAAATGCACCTAGGGAGATGATATGTTTATTCTAATGGTATCAGGGGAAACTCATTTAACTTTTCCATGTTGTAGGACAGGGGTGTCAAACTCGATTTCCTTGCGGGCCACATCAGGGCTGTATTTCACCTTGGGGGGGCTAGGGGGGGCGTGGCCAGCTTGGCGTCACTCGTGTTAGGGGAAGCTGTGGTGGCCGGAGAGCTCTGCCAGGGAAAACGGATTCAGAAGCTCCATTTTCGCTGGCACAGGCACCACGGGCCGGTCTTTTGCTGTTTCCAAGTCGGCCCCACAGGCCAGATCTAAGCACCCTGCTGGCCGGATTCAGCCCACGGGCCTTGAGTTTGACACCCATGTAGTAGAAGATCTATGCACCATCAATGAAGCAACATTATTTCTAGGAAATAATTTATGGTAGCCAAAACCAATTACATTACTCACCATTTCCTCGTCTGTAATTTTGGCCAGGGAAGCATTGTGCAAAATACAGAAGTTCTGGCTATCCTCCCAGTTCTTTTCCTCTCTTGAAAGTTTGTAGCAGTGTCCCTGATGTCCAATCCAATCAGGTGGACATGTAACAGGTGGGCATGTAAGAAGAGGTGGATATTTTATCGCATCCTTTTGGTGATTTGATGGCACTGATCTTCCTAGAACAGAGAAAAATGGAAAGAATAGATATTAATTTATCCAGTTCTGTTCCTATAGGTAGGATGGGACCAACTTGCTGAATTACAACCTCCTAGTGAGTTCTAAAGTCTGGATAAGAAGCCCCATGTTCTAGCACAGTGGTGGCTAACCTTTTGGGGCTCTTGTGCCAAAAAATATGTGCATGCTTGCACGCTCGCGCTCACGTGCCAGCATCCAGAAGGCAATGCGCGCCCCCCCACACCCCCTATGCATGCACATGTAATCCCCACCTACCCCCACCACCCCCTTACCTGCACTGACCTTACAGCTGATTTTCAGCCAGTTGGAGGCTTTTTTCGGCCTCCCAAAGTCTTGAGGAAGGCTTCTGCAGGCTGAAAACTAGCCCCATTTCATCACTTCTGGTATTTTTGGAAAAACAGGAAGTGATGAAACAGGGCTAGTTTCCGGCCTGCAAAGCCTGTAGAAGCTTTCCTCAAGCCTTTGGGAGGCGGAAAAAGGCCTCAAACTGGCAGAAAATCAGCTGTGAGGTGTGCACATGCCTAGTGAGGTAAGTTTGCCTGCAGCTCGCGTGCCAGCACAAATGGCTCTGCATGCCACCCGTGGCAAGTGTGCCATAGGTTCGCCATCACGGTTTTAGCACAACAGTCTCCAAGCGTTCTGGCTTTGCGGACTGGCGTGGGGGGTGCTTCCACACAAGTGGTGGGCAAACACGCCTGCAGCTCCATTTGCACAAGTGGTGGGCTGCTCGCACAAATGTAGCTGCACACGCTCGCCCACTCCTTCCATAAGTGGAGCTGTGCGCATGCACTCACCCGCTGCTTCTGTAGCCCGGTTTTGAACGGGCCACGGCCCAGGGGTTAGGAACCCCTGCTCTAGCAGTTATAATAACCTCCGTCCTGTAACCCTCAGATTAATAGAGGCTGTGGACCTGAGTAGTGATTTGCATGCTGGATTTGAATCCGAGAAACCACATGTAAATCCAATTACTCAGCCATAAATCTTCTTTGTGGGATTTTCCAATAATTTGGTCGACCTATCGTATATTTGGTCCACCTACTTCACAACTGCTGCTTCGGGCAGGAAAATGCTAAATAAAGAAATGCATGTTTGTTTTATTTTTTGATATTTGCCTCTACTGCTACAGTCAGCTGGCAAAAAAGGACCCCAATGTTTGCTGTTTGCAATTCATTTTCCTAATAAGTCCCTTAAACCATTATTTCTGCTCTTCTCACTAGTGCCAAATGGCTATTTCCTCCCTCTGGCTATCTCATTCTGGAGAAATCTCACAAAACAAGACTCAGTGATTCTTTCAAGCAAACACAGATTTTTTTTTTTCTCCAAACAAAGGAAACGAGGTTTCCTGACTAGAGAAAGTGCAGTGACTAAAACCCAGGACAAGGCCAACTCTTATGTTTCTGACCTAACTGCAGAGGTCATTCGGCTTCATGGAGTCACCTTAAGAAACTTTTCATGGGAGCAATAGATCTGGATTCCTTACCCTGGTAACAAAGCAGACAGATGAGGATCAAAATGATGAGGATGAGGATGACATGGGAAATGACAGGTACAATTTTTACATTTCTCCATTTATTACAAGTCCATTGGAATGTCTGGTCACTTCCTGCTAACAAAAAAGAGAGAAAAACAAGACATATCAACATTCATCTGCTACACCAAAGGAAGACTGGGGGGGGGGGGGATCTGGAAACACTTGGTTTTCCTTGAACTGAAATCCCCAAATAAAATTCTATGCACACTTCTAAATTGCTAAGGTTTTCTTGCTTTTTGTTTTGCCTTTGTTTTTAAATTTCCAAACTTAATAGTTCTCCTCTTGAGTCAACCAAAATGTCACTCTAAGTCTGATGAAAATAAACTAATACAGTCCAATGTTCTCATTGAGAAAATAAAACTTTGGCTGAGGGGTGGATATCTCTTGCAGTACCCAATCTGGGCCGGTCACCCCAACCGCAGGTGTGGTCTTACAAAGGCTTTATAGAGTGGAATTAGTACCTCCCTTGATCTTGATTGTATCCCTCTGTTAATGCAACTTAGGATTGCATTAGCTTTTTTGGCGGCTGTTGCACACTGCTGGCTCATATTTAGCTGGTTGTCCACTAAGACTCCAAGATCCATCCATCCTCCCTCCCTTCGTTTTCCTTCTGTTGGAAGTTTCAATTCCCCCCTCTTCTAGGAAAACAGCCCCCACCCTTTGTCAAGTAGGGGTATTAAAATAGCTGGAGCCAGCTTACTTTTCACAACAAAAGGAAAGAGAAAATTACAGGCATGAGATACAGAGGGGAAAAAAACCCTACAAACTAGCTAAGATCCTTTCCCATAGAGATCAAATAGATGGCAAGCTAAAAAAAAAAACAACTCGTGAAAAGCAAATCAAAAGGCCTAACAGGAAACTCAGGATATTGCAACCTAATGCAACAAACAGCTACTATAAAACAATTACCAAGATCCTAGAAAGAGATCCCAATATCAAAAGACAGGAACTCATCACACACACACACACACACACACACACAAATCAAAGACTTCAAAAGTTCACACTTACAAAATCAAAAGATCTGAAGGTATTAAAAAACGGTTTCTCTACTCACAAGATTAGATTAATCCTAGGAACTGTGCTGCTGTGAGATTTCTTACCTGCCTTCCTATTTAATAAACTGATTCTGACTTTCAACGCAGCTGACCAAATCATTTTGCATTTCTCCCAGCCGGGAAATTTGAATCTACAAAAGGAAAGAACTTTGCCTATTCCTTAAAGGGCAAGGGTTCTTTTTTCCTTTCCTCCCTCCCTTCCTTCCTTCCTACCTACCTACAGTACCTACCTACCTATGGTCCCTGGAACAAATCTATTTCCCCTCTTCTCCTTTCTGCAGCATCCTGGACAAGGGACATGCCCAGACATATACATACTAAAATCTACCTATTGCTGAACTTTCAGAGCTGACTTCCCTCTCTCTCTCTCTCATTCTGAGACTTAATGTACATTTGATGAAAATGACTTGTTAAAACTTACTGGGATTCCTCCCCGCTGTGGTCTCATTTGCTCCTTTATTCCATTTATTTTATAGCCGTCCCCTGCAGCAGAGAGACTGCGAATGCCTGGTCCCCTGCCTCGTGAAGCACAATCCAACTGGCAAGGTCCAGGAAGAGGGCTTTCTCTCCACCCAATGGCGAGGGGGGGCCCATCCTCCGGGTTTGCTCAAATGTTGGGATATAATAAAATACCTCGGAAACGATGCCCTTCACGTCTCGACTCTTAACCACTACACCAAAGCGGCTCTCTCTTGTTCTTACATAATACAGTACATAGTCAGTTAAAAGCACATAATCACAAAGTGTTCTTACTTTTCCGTGGCGTTTCTGCACTGGAACTCTCTGCAAAGGGATCGCAGGAAGAGCCGCGGCTGCTTTCCCCGGCCAAGAGAAAAGGCATAGCGACACCTCGATCACACCGCTCGCTCAGTCCGCAAAGAAGACTTCCAGTTCAAAGAAGACTTCCAGAAGCTTCCTCATTTTACTACGAACTAAGCCTTCCTCCTCCTCTTCTTGATTGGCTGGAAAGATGGGCACACTGATTCTCCAAGCGAATCATGGTCTGACTTTAAGAAGTGGATTCATTCATTCATTCATTCATTCTTTTATTTTTTATTTATTTATTTATTTTATTTGTCAATCGCTTACAAGATAATAGGTATAAGTATATACATAGTTATGAATACATGAAATGGGTACATATAAGAAAAATAAAAGAAACAATAGGACTGGGATGGTAGGCACGTTGGTGTGCTTATGCACGCCCCCTACAGACCTCTTAGGAAAGGGGTGAGCTCAATAGTAGACAGTCTAAGGCTAAAGTTTTTGGGGTTTGGGGAAGAAACCACAGGGTCAGGTATTGAGCTGGAAGGGACTTTGGAGGTCTTCTAGTCCAGTCCCCTACTCAAGCAGGAGATCCTATACCCTTTCAAACAAGTGGCTGTGCAGTCTCTTAAAATCCTCTAGCAAAGAAGCACCCACAACGTCTGAAGGCAAAGCTGTTCCACTGGTTAATTGTCCTGTCAGAAAGTTTCTCCTGAATTCCAGGTTGCTTCTCTCCTTGATTAGTTTCCATCCATGGTTTCTTGTCTTGTCCTCCGGTGCTTTGGAGAATGATTTGACCCCTTCTCTTAAGCCACGTTACTTAAGTCTTCATCCCCAAGGAATTTATAGGTTACAGCAAAACAGGAGTGACATGGAGGTGTTGCACATAATATTCCACAATTTATCCCCCATTTAGGATTACATTTTGGAGCTACCAAACAAATGCCTTTGGCTAAAGAGTTGCTGAAGAGTTCTTTGTTTTGCTCTCTCCGTATGGGTTTGCTTTGCCAGACAGGATATACAGTAAGTACACTTTTGGCTCCAGTTATTTTGGACACTGTTCTCCAAAGCTCTGTTGTTGGGACAAAGAGGTCGGGTGAGGAGTGAGATAGTAAAGAAATGATTCATTAAAATTCTAAGTTCCTGCCTGGGTCTTCGCTATAGTTTTTTTTCCTGCTGAATTTATGACTAGGGAACTATCTGAACCCAATTTCTAGTCAGTAATTCAGGAGTTGTGTTTCTCCTGTGATGTGTGAGGACTGGTATTTGTGGGTGTTGCTATATGGAAAGTTTTTCAATTAACCTACCCTTCAGATTCCGTGATAGGCTCTCATCCTTCTCAGTTGAAGATCAGTTTGGATTCTCAACTGAATTCAACCCTTTTGACATAAGGTGAATAAGGGAAAGTCCTTGACTTCCAACCATTCATTTAAAAACCTTTCAAAGTTACAACCGTACTGAAAAAGGCAATTGATGACCACTTTTCATACTTACAATCATTACAGTATCCTCATGGTCACATGATTAAACCATGTTCCTAATTTAATAAATCCAACTTAACAACTATGACAGGAAAAGTCATAAAATGGGGCAAACTCACTTAATAAATGTTTCACTTAGCAGCAGAAATTTTGGGCACGATTGTGGTCGTAACTCGATGACTACCTATATAGATGTGCAGCAGGAAATCCCCCACGATAACATTAGGAAGATTTCACTGTCTTATACTAAATACAGCAAATGTCATCTTATACCAAAAAGGACAAATGTAACCAACCAAATGTAAACACCGACCTTTTGAAAGAAATCACAGAGACTGACATATTGTAGACAACAAACAGTTTGTATAAAGTTCTGGACTAACTTACTTGGAGCATTTGATTTGGACCTCTGTCCCAAGTGTGCGGCTTTCTGTTCCTGCCAAAATAAACAGCTAAAAGCGGGGTGGGCTGCTGGGGGTTCAGGAGAGCCCCTCGCTAAGATTCTGTGCAGTTCAGAGAACCCCCAAATCCCACTCCTGGCTGGCCCTGGCCACCCCACCCCAATGATCCCCCCCTTCCAAAAGTCCCCACGTGGCCCGTTTTGAATGCAGGCAAGTGCAGGGCATGCATGGAGGCTCAGAAGGCAAAAAACAGAAGTTCAGGAAGGCCGGAAATGGGCTCGTTTCTGGCTTCCAGAGATCCTCCGGAGCCCGGGAGGCCATTTTCACCCTCCTGGAGGCTCAAGAAAGCCTGGGAAGGCAAAAATGCCTCCCCCCCAGGAGGTGCAGGAGGCAGACTAAACCACACCCACCCAGCAACCGGGCAGAGAACCCTTTGCTAAATTTTTTGAAGCCCACCCGATTGAAAGTTGCCTTCCTCGTTCTAGCGTGACTTAATGGGCCCTTCAGGAAAACAGAACCCAGCTGAGACCCCGGCTAACAGTTTTGACTCGAGGCTGCTGGGGACAGTCTGAGTGCAAACTGAGTGTAACACAAGGGACACACAATGGACTTTTGTGTCCTGTGAGCGGAGGGGCTGAGCCACAAGTCGCTCTGGTGATGGTTCAAAAGATTATGCTCTTCACCCTTTCGTCTGTGGGACCCATCTACTTCCGAAGGGACGAGGGTGACCTGACTCCAGTCTTGTGTCCTTTAGGGGAGGAAAACCATTGGGGAGCAGAGTGGGAGTACGAGACGCACAGCCACACAGGCTCTTCCACCTGTAACATCTCCTCCCATTGGAGAAGGAGCTATAATCAGCTCAGGTATTACTGGGTTTGTGAGCACGGGGAGGACGGGTGGTAGCCTCAGGGGCTCCCCACTTTGTGAGAAGATCAACTAAGCTTCAGATAATGGGGAAACAGCAGGAAACGCATGCAGAACTGAAAACGGCCGGCAGTCTCCATCACAGGAGCAGTGGGACTGTTTCTTCCCTGACTCCTGAGGACAAGCTTATTTAAAGAAAAATCCCTGCAGGGTCGGGATGCCAGCAATCTTTCAGTTCAACTTGGAATGGGTAAGAAAGAAACTGTGGTTTGTTTAAATATAGAAACTGGCAGAGCTTTTTGGATAATTATGGTAAACAAGATTGTCTAGACTGGGGAACTTTTGTCAGCTGAAACTTTTGTATTTTGGGGGAGGTGATAAGAATATAGTAAAGTAAAAGAAAGGGCGACAAATACGTTAGGCACAACTTTGGGATGAAAAGTGTCCCTGCTATACAGAAGCCAGGTATAACGTGGCCTTGTGACCTTTTCCTGGAAATCTCTCCAAAAAGCAAAATTAATCCTATTCAAAACTGAATAGGCCTCCACTAATAAAAGAAATAATTGAATTCCACCAGCGGGGCTGTGATAGAATAAGAGATTTTTATTTGGTTACATTGTCAATGTTAGGGCGCCCCTCTGTTGGTGTTTGTGCAGATTTGAATCCACTGACATAGAACTAATGGATTTGAGTCATTGCATGACTGCTTCTGCTATTAGGCCCGATATGGGCGATTTGATTAGGGTATCTTGTATTTGCTTATAGATCTATAATCTATAAGCAAATCTATAAGCAAATACAAGCTACCCTGATGGCATCACCCATATCAGGTCTAATAGCAGAAGCAGTCATGCAACGACTCAAATCCATAGTGCACCCACAATCCAACCCAAATCCTGGACATGCTACATCGATGACACTTTTGTCATCATCAAACATTCTCAAATTGAAGAAACACACCACCTACTCAATAACATATTCTCTGGGATCAAATTCACATACCAAGCTACAGATATTTGCCATTATTGCAAACTTCCAGTGGCTATAGTTGTTTTCAGGGCACATATAACCAATCTATTGGAACTTCATTTTTCTACTACCAGCCCCATTTAAGCATCATTTTCTTATTAACCAGATAAGTGTATGGGAAAGAAAACAACTAGTTAATGAAGCTAGAATTTCGCCTACTGAATGTTCCGATAGAGGTGAGCCTTATGTTACATTATAAGTTGAGAGGAAATATTGCAGGTATTTGCTCCATGTAGAAATTCTGGTTCTTGATGGGATGTGCACTGGAGAAACTGACTTTTGATTAAGTGATTAAGAAGAAGAAATGGAGGAAAATTGATTTGATGTTGAGTAAATCTATGTATTTATTAGTAAGTTATTTTTAAAATATGCCATTTGTTTACATGACAGGTTTGTAAATAGAAAGCCACCATCCATTGTACTTTGGTTGATCTAAAAAAACCAAGGGTGTCTAAACTTTTGGCTTCTCTGGGCCACATTGAGTGAAGAGGAATTGTCTTGGGCCGAATGTAAAATATATAATATACTTAGTGTGCAGTATATAAATAACAAACTTTCCTTATTTTTATTAGAGCATTTACAAAAGAGGCCTGACAAAGACTGAGGGGTGGGATTCTACCAGTTCTCACCTATTCACTAAAACCGGTTGTTAACATTCTAAGCAGTTCAGAGAACCGGTTGTTAGAAGAAATTACTGGCCTAATCCTGTAAGGAAGGCCGGAAGGAAACATTCTGGTGTTGCTTACAGAAACTGCCTCTCCGTTAACCCTTATTACATTCTTGGCAGGACTAGACTTCCTGTCTCAGGAACATCTCTGGAGTTTTTTTCCCCTCCTTTGCTGGTACTTTGCTTGTGTGGAGGGACCATTCAAAGTTACAATGGCACTGAAAAAAGTGACTTATGACCATTTTTCACACTTAGGACCGTTGCAGCATCCCCACAGTCATGAGAGGCCAGGCGAGGAGATGCGTGCCTCGATGTGAGTGATATTGAGTTGGACACACCCAGCCAATAACATGACCACCAAGCCACATCCACCCGGTCACATGACCACCAAGCCACGCCCACCAACTAAGCCACCCCCACAGAACTGATTGTTAAAAAATTGAATCCCACCCCTGGTTATAGAGCAGCCTATTTACAGCCTGTTCAGAAAACTAAATGGGCCTCTAGTACTAGAAAATGTGCATCTCAAAGTGAAACAGCCACATGTAAGTGAGCAAGCTGGCAGCCTGAGGTGAAGAATCCTCTCAGCTTCCATCAGGCACCTGGAGCAAAGCAAACAAAAACATTCATAGAGTCAGCGAAGATATTAACAGTTTTGTCTCTGGCAATACATCAAACATGAATTAAGGCAGTGAATTCAACTGCTTGGGCTTCCAAAGAAGATGGCAAAGGTTTCGCCCAGCAGATAAAAATATAAAAAAGTAGCCCTTGTTAAATGGATTCCATCTCTCAGAAAGGAGGACCCATCCAAAGAGTCCAAAGTCAGGATTTTGGTAAGATCTCAGCGAGGTTTCTCTGCCAGGTTAATGATTTGAAAACAGTTACTGGTATGTTGGCAACTTCTCTCACCTGGAGTCACCTGTAAACTGCTTCAAAGGTACATTTGGAGTAGCTAGACCCCTGCTTCCAAAGCAGCTAAACACTGGTGTATAAAGGCTTGACATTCGAGGAGAGGAACACAACATGGTCATAAGAAACAGAGTTAATGGGAAACCCATTACCAAATCTTTTGTCTTTTGAACAGGAAAGACAATGATTGCTCTGGTTAAGATCTGATCATAATTGCCCTGACCAATATCTGATCACGGTCACTCTGATATAAATCTGATCAGCAACCGTTTAAAGTTACAATGCCCTCAAGAAGCCACTTATGGCCATTGTAAAAACCTTCTGGCAGAGGTGGTATTCAGCCAATTCGCACCAGTTCTGGCGACCCGGTAGCAAGAATTTGGCGTGGGTTACGGAACCGGTAGCGACTTCTGGCTGGCCATGCCCCCGAACTGGTATGGTCGCCTGACAGTTGTTCGCCCCTTCCGGCTGCTCGATGCTGAACACTTGCTCATCTTTTCCAGATGCTTGATGCTCGCCCCGCCCACTACACCTGCCGCCACCAGGGGCCAAGAGGGCAGCGGTGGTTCACACATGCAGCCCCTCCTCCCAGGAGAGCACCAAAGGCAGCCACAACAGGGCGAAAGGCAGGAGCGAGAACCGCCACTGCCAGGGCCGAGGGGGAGTCGGCAGTTCTCGCTCCTTTCTCTTGCCCTGTTGTGGGTCCACTGCTGCTCTTCTGGGGCAGCAAGGCTGTACAGGAGCTGACTCCACGTGGGAGGAACATCTGTCCGACACCACAGTAAGAGGTGCTCCGAAAGGGAAGGTGGGGACTCCCAGGGCCGCTTCCCATAGCTGCAGTGACAATACTGCCCCCGCCGCCATTGCCGCTGCTGCTGCCCATGTGCCCCAAAAGGGAGGCCAGGAACTCCTGAGGCTTCCCATAGCCGCGCCGCCGCCATCCCACCCTGCACCTGCCGCCGCCATCGTCCATGTGCTTCGAAAGGGAGGGCGGATGGATGTTCTGGGGCTGCTGCTTTCTTCGTTGTCCCGCCGCTCGCTGCTCTGGAGTTCGCCTGATAAGTTCTTCCCAGACCAGGTGTGTGTGTGTGTGTGTGTTTGTATGTGTGTATGTGTGTCATGAGAGAGAGTTTGGTGTGTGTGTGTGAGATAGAGACAAGTGTTGTGAATCAATAAAAGTAACTAAGCCCAAATGCAAAGCAGGTTTTGAAAGCCTGCACACTTGATTGGTCCTTAAACAACGAACAAGGATTGGTCCATAACAAACCCCTGATTGGCCAATATTAGGACACTTCTTATTGGTTATTAGTTGAACTTGTTGCACTTATTATTGGTTAATAGGGTAGCAGCCAACCCTATAAAAGGGTTACTGCTGCCCATAGCCTTGCTCTGTTATGTTCTATTTACTATTATTAAAGAGTTGAAGTCACTGGTCAGATGTCTGGTCTCCATTATTCTCCAAACATAACACTGGCGACGAGGGTGGGATACGGAGACCGAAGAGCTGACTGATCTACAGAGCAACCAACAGAGCACGTGGTCGAACACGCACTATCAACGGCAACATGGCCAGCGGTGCCGTACCACCCGCTCCATTCGATCCAGAAACCGAAGACTGGGAGTCATACATGGATAGGTTCCAGATGTTTCTGGAGACCAACAACTTGAAAGAGGCAACAGCCAGCAAAAAAAGAGCTGTATTTCTAACCCACTGCGGGCCTACTGTGTTTAAAATGGCAAAATCACTTGCCAAGCCAGCCGAAGTAAAAGCGATGGACTGGGACGTCCTCGAGCCTTTGCTACGGGCCCACTACGCGCCCACCGTGCCAACCTTAGTCAGAAGGCACGAATTTTACCAGAGGGTCCAGCGGAAAGGCGAAAGCCTTGCCAACTACGTCGCAGACCTCCGAAACCTTGGAGGCCTCTGCGGATTCTCTAACTTAGAAGAAGCCCTCCGAGACCGCCTAGTTCTGGGCCTAGAAGACTGCACAATCCAGAGCAAAATCATGGCTAAGGGGGACATCAGCCTCACCGATGCCCTTAAAGAAGCCACTGCAGCGGAAGCAACCAAAAGGTCGGCAGCCCGAATGCGCCGCACCAGCGCACCGCTACATCCACTCGCCAATGATACCTCGCCTCGCTCAGAGAGACACCCGGTATCGACTCACCACGAAGACCTAGAATCCCCGTCAGAAAGTGATGAGGAAGAGGTCAACCGACTCCGAACTGAACAAGACCAGTTCACACAACGCTCACTTCGACCTTGTGCAGGATGTGGAGCGAATCACCCACGATCCAGCTGCAAATTCCTCGACGCAATCTGCCGCGTTTGCGGGAAAAGAGGTCACATCGCAAAGGTTTGCAGAAGCAAACAAAATTCCAACTCCAAACCCCGACAGGCCGAATACCAGTCTTCAGGATTCCTCGGCACACCCCGAGACAAACTGAATCACCAATGGGGAAGCCACTCCTACAGAAAGAAACCGTCCACCACTTCCACCAGGCGAGAAGAACCCAGGCGGGAAGAGACCCACCAGACAATTACCATAGGCCACGCTACATCCCTAGATGCCGGGAAAATCAGAGTGAAGGTCGCTATCGAAAACAAACCTTGTGTGATGGAGGTGGACTCAGGATCATCCCTCTCGATGGTGTCCTGGAAGACGCTCCAACAGCTCGTTCCGACGATTCGCCGCCAAGACCTAAACCCTCAAAGGGTTATACTCAAAGATTACCAGGGTAACCGAATTCCCATTGTCGGGTCCCGCCGATTCCAGGTCTCTTTCAAGGACCGCACCGTCGCACTGCCACTGACTGTGTTGACCGTGACCGGCCTAGTCTTTTAGGCCTGCAATGGTTCAGACCGCTCGGAATCACTGTAGCCGGAGTCCACCGTGCCGAGAGCAACGATTGGGAGGAAGCCCTCATGCAAGAATTCCAAGACGTTTCCGAACGGACTAGGCAAGTACAAGGGGACCCCGATCTCATTTAACTTGAACCCTGAGGTAGCACCCATCCGCCTTAAGCCGCGTCGGGTGCCGTTCGCCCTGAAACCTAAAATCGACGAACAACTCGATAAGCTAATAGCACAGGGCGTGCTGGAACCCACCGACCACGCCCGGTGGGAAACCCCAATAGTGACGCCTATCAAGCCTGATGGGTCACTGAGAATTTGCGGAGACTACCGGGCCACCCTAAACCACGCACTTCAGCAAAGTGCATATCCAGTGCCGGTAGTGCAACACCTGCTCCATTCCCTGGGTGGCGGGAAAGTTTTCGCTAAATTAGACCTAGCGCAGGCGTATCAGCAATTGCCTGTAGATCCGGCCACCGCAGAGGCGCAAACTATCATCATGCATAGGGGCGCATTTAAATGCAACCGGGTCCAGTTCGGGGTGAGCGTCGCTCCAGGAATCTTTCAGAGCTTAATGGAAAGGCTGTTACAAGGAATAAGAGGGGTCATACCGTATTTCGATGATGTACTCATCGCCGCCCCTAACAGAGACATTCTAGAAAAACGACTCCGAATGGTCTTACAAAGGTTCCAAGACGCCGGCCTCAAAGTCAAAAAAAATAAATGCCAGTTATGTACCGAAAGGGTGGAGTTCTTAGGATACCTCCTGGACAGTCAGGGAATCCACCCCACTGAGGACAAATTAAAGGCAATTAAGAAGGCCCCCACTCCAAGGAACAAGGCAGATCTACAGGCGTTCCTTGGACTTATCAATTTCTATAACGTCTTTTTACCCAATAAAGCAACGGTAGCTGAACCATTACATAGACTCTTAGACAAAAAAGCAACGTGGGTTTGGGGACAACGGGAACAATACGCTTTCCAACAAGTAAAGAAATTGCTAACTTCTGAGTCTGTACTTATGCAGTACAACGAAACTCTGCCGTTAACTATTACCTGTGACGCCTCACCTTTTGGGGTTGGAGCAATCCTGGCCCACGTCTTACCGAACGGAGCAGAAGCTCCCGTCGCGTTTTTTTCGCGAACTTTAGCTAAAGCTGAAAGAAATTATAGTCAGCTTGATAAAGAAGCTTTAGCTATTGTGGCTGCAGTTAAAAGGTTTCATGAATATGTGTATGGGCGTGCGTTTACAATAATTACTGATCATAAACCACTACTGGGGATTATTGCGGGTAATAAACCAACCCCGTATATATTATCCCCCAGAATGACCCGCTGGTCTGAATTCTTGGCGGCGTACAACTACACCTTGCAACACCGCCCGGGGAAATCAATTCTCCACGCTGATGCATTGAGCAGAACACCACTCCCAGAATCGGTTGAAGATCCAGCCCCAACCATCACAACGTTGCAAATTGAGGCTCTACACGCGCCGCCATTGACGGCGAGAGACATTGCCCTCGAAATGAAACGAGATCCGGTCCTGCAACACATCCTACGCTGGGTTGAGCGTGGGTGGCCAACAGAACAACTATCATCTGAATGGGCGCCTTTCAAAGTCCCCCAAACTGAACTGTTTTCCCAAAAGGGCTGCATCTTGTGGGGCGATAGAGTCATAATCCCGGACAAACTGCAACGAACTGTTTTAGCGGTATTGCACGACGGACATCCGGGCATCGTGCGAATGAAAGCACTCGCACGGAGCTACGCCTGGTGGCCGGGAATTGACAAAAGGATCGAGGCCTGGGTCGCTACTTGTCAACGTTGCCAAGACGTCAGCAACGCCCCACCTAAAGCAAGCCCAACGGAATGGGAAGCTCCGAGGGGACCATGGTCCCGTATTCATCTTGACTTTGCGGGGCCTACAAAAGGGCACACTTTCCTGATTACAGTCGACGCCTACTCAAATTGGCTTGAGATCCATAGAATGAACACAACTACAACGGACTCAGTTATCAACAAATTAAACAGACTATTTGCCACACATGGGTTTCCGGACGTTCTGGTTTCGGATAACGGCCCACAGTTCACAGCATTACCATTTGAACAATATCTTGCTGACCGGGGCATCCGCCATGCGCTAACCTCGCCCGCGCACCCTGCGGCGAACGGACGTGCAGAGCGCATGGTACAGTTTGTAAAAAAGACCCTCCACAAAATGGAATTCGCGACATTGATGAAAAATCAATCGAATTTTATTGTTGCAGCACATCACGCCCACAGCGTTACCAACAAAACGCCCGCCGAACTTCTCATGGGGCGGAAACTACGATCACACCTTGACCGGCTCCACCCCGCATACGCACCGAAAAGCCTTTCGGCTCCAGCAGCAAATGCCGGGAATTTAAGGTAGGCGATTTAATTTTTGCCAAAAACTTCTCCGGCGACCCTTTATGGATACCCGCAACCGTCACCCACCTCACAGGGCCTAGATCTTACCGCCTGCTAACAGATGATGGGAGGGTGTGGAAACGCCACATAGACCAACTCCGTTCCAGATTACCACCCAGCGCCCATGGCTCCCCGGGTTCACTAACTGAAGGGGGAGGAAATATCGAGGGAATTGACTTTGATATGACAGATAGCAGGCCAACGGAAACCCTACGGCCCAGCGAAGTACCGGGAATTGAAGCAGGGAGGGAGTTGACTTTTCCATGGGACTTGAACACGGGGGAAGCCGAACTGCGGAACCCCGAAGAAACACTGATTGGCGGAGACAACTACAACGAAAACAGCACGGAATCACCGTGCAGCGAAACAGAACTAAATAGAGATCATCCAAATGCTCCACCGGAACCGGACTTTAGGCCAAACCCGGTGGAGCCACGGAAATCATCCAGACAGACCAAACGGCCTGTCTATCTTGAAGATTTTGTTACAGCTCCCCTCAAACGGAACCCAAGGGGGAGGGGTGTTGTGAATCAATAAAAGTAACTAAGCCCAAATGCAAAGCAGGTTTTGAAAGCCTGCACACTTGATTGGTCCTTAAACAACGAACAAGGATTGGTCCATAACAAACCCCTGATTGGCCAATATTAGGACACTTCTTATTGGTTATTAGTTGAACTTGTTGCACTTATTATTGGTTAATAGGGTAGCAGCCAACCCTATAAAAGGGTTACTGCTGCCCATAGCCTTGCTCTGTTCTGTTCTATCTACTGTTATTAAAGAGTTTGAAGTCACTGGTCAGATGTCTGGTCTGCATTATTCCCCAAACATAACAACAAGGAAGGAAGGAAGGAAGGAAGGAAGGAAGGAAGGAAGGAAGGAAGGAAGGAAGGAAGGAAGGAAGGAAGGAAGGAAGGAAGGAAGGAAGGAAAGAAAGAGCAAGAAAGGAAGAAATAGCAAGTAAGAGGAAGGGAGAGAAAGAAATAAGGAGGAAAAAAGAAAGAGAAAGAAAGAAAAATAGGACGAAAGAAAGAAAGAGCAAGAAAGAAAGGAAGGGGGAGAGAGAAGGAAAGAAAGAAAAAGAGAAAGAAAAAATAGGAAGGAAGATGGGAGACCAAACACCAAACACACCCACCTGGTCACATGGCCACCAAGCCACGCCCACCAAATAAGCCACGCCCACAGAACTGGTAGTAAAAGAATTTGAATCCCACCACTGCCTTCTGCCCCCACACACAATAGCCACAGCAGATTGCATTTCCAACTGGTTGCCAAAGGCCCTGTGATCATGTGATTGCCATTGGAATATTCTCTGCTGGCTTCCCCAAAAAGTCAGAGAGAAGCTGGCAGGGAAGGTCACAGATGGAGGGGTGAGGAAACCCTTCATAGGACTCTAGGAACAGAGCTCCAAAAGAGACTCCAAGTGTGGCTTTGTCTTTTTGGAGATTATTTTGGCCGCTTGGCCTCTGAGCTTTGGTGGGGACGCATCTTATTTGAGTAAAGGCGAAGAAGCAGAATTTGATTTTCTGAGATGAAACACAATGAACAGGGAATCAGCTGAAGAGATATTTCCCACTGCATCAATATCCCTGCCTACTGAATCATTATTTAGCAACACAACTCCAAAGTTTCCACCAAAACCTAGCACTATGACATCCTGGCTCCTCTATGGTCAGCAGACGTCAAGACCTGACCTTGATTGCCTGGCCCATGACTCATGGATGCGAATAGTGTGGTGGTCTCTCATGGAAAGAAGACACAACGCAAGGTTGTCCCGGGATGAGAGCCCAGAGCGAACTCCGAAACCCTCTTTTATTAGAAGCAATTTTTGTTATCATCCTATCACGAACGCATTACACCACACAATATGCACTGATCATTCACATAAAGCGTACAAGGCTGCAAAATTCAAGCTTGTTACAGTTCTGGTTTAGAAATGGCAACAATTTGTCCTTGTTCCTTGCTCCGTGTTCCAGCCAACCTCCGCAAGACTCCGTTGTCCTAGCACGTACACAAAGAACAAAGAATCACAGATCCCACAGAATAGGAAGTCTGAAACTTTCTTCCCTTTGAAACTATATGAAGATCCCTGCTTTTCCTCCTTCAGAAAGCAAGTGTGAAAAACCAGCAGGCCAGTTCAGATTGAGCTCTGAACTCCTAGACTTTTCTTTTTATAAGAAAGAAAAATCAAACTATGTCCTTAATTCCTCAAAATAATACCAGGACTTCTTCCGCATTGTCACTACACCTACTCTTAATCCCCTAAGGCAATCTCAGGGGTTACTTAGAAGGACCCCAAATATGTTAACACAATCAATGTTCAGTGGCTATTGAATGCTGGTAAAGGGAGGGAGTTGGGGTGGTGAGATGAGGAACGTAGGATTTTCTTACGGGATTCTTTGGATCAAATCTTTTTGCAGAGGAAGCGGTGTTCAGTGGTACATCTCCCTGAGTTGGCCGAGTCGCCATCATTCAAATACGCACAGTCTCCTCCATTTCCCGTGACTACCATCCTGCAAGAGGCAGAAATGAGGAAGTGGGGAGTATTTCCCACCTAGCAGCACCAAAGGGGTCCTGAGTTTACAGTTCATCTAGCTGAGCCTTGCCTTGCCTCTCCTCAAGGATGATTCTGCAGATTGTTCCATAACTCACCCATTTGGAAATGTACAAGCAATCCTTGATTTCCAACCACAATTTGGACTGGAGTTTCCATTGCTAAGCAGAGGAGTTCTTAAGTGAGTTGTGCTCCATTTTATAATCTTTTTTTTTTTTTTTTGCCATGGTTGTTAAGTGAATTACTGAAGCTTTTACATGAATCAAATGATTTTAAGAGTATCTAGCTTTCCTTGTTGGCTCCTTCTGACTCCAGGATGCTGCAAATTGTAACTACTTTTAGCCAGCAGATGTGGGGTCCCCAGGGTAGTATAGAAGCCATCAACTGGTTGGTTTGATTTTTGAGGTAGAGGTTTATTGGGTTTAGTATTGTTTTATTTCTGTAAAGTGCCCAGACTCACCATGAGGAGTAGCCACATAATTTTTCCAAGTAATTAGATACATGCGGATTGCCAAGCATCCAAATCTTGATCAGGTGATCATGGGGATGCGGTGATGGTTTTAACTGCAAGGATCAATCATAAGTTTTTTTCCACTTCCACTGTAACTCTGAGCAGTCAGAAAATGAATGGCTGTAAGTAGAGGGGTTAGGGTTAGGGTTTTTGCATTTTGAGTTACATTAGAATGGCCAAATCTTTTTAAAGGGCAAATCCTGAATACTGGCAGCCAGGAGGCTCTTTCTAAGATCAATTTGCACAGTCAGTGGAAATATTTTACTTTCAGCTCTTGCTAACTGAGAGGAAAAGAGAAAGACTCACATTGCATTTTCTCCATCTAGCCACTTCCAGGGCTGACCTGGTTCTCTCTTTAGGCCAATCCAGAACACATGGTCTCTTGTGAACATCTTCACGATAGCCTTAAAAAAATTGTGCATGTTAGAATGTTGTATTGTTAAATTCCCAGCTAAATTTCTGATCTGACACACAGGCTGAAAGAACTAAAAATATATTTAAAACAGTAATCTAATCCTAATTAACATAGTTAGTAATTCCTTTAGCAAGGGGCAAAATGGCAGATCCATAGTTTTACAAAGTAAATATTAAACCTTTAGTAGAATGTAAAACTTCTTGAATGATTATCCTTGAATGATTGTTGGCATTTATCTACATTTTTTACTTTGGGGTTCCTGATTCTATCTCTGCCTCTGAAATTCACATCTTCAAAGCATTTGGGGATAGTTATCAGATGATTCCAAGATTCTAAGGAGGAGAAAATGAAAGAAATAGATGGCAGTGACATTTGGACCAATGTTTTTTTTGGATTTTAAATTTTCTGTATCAAAAGATTTTGCTTTGTGAAACTGACAGATTTTGGAACCTGGAGAAGATTCAAAGGATCTTGAAGCTTTTGTTCAGAAAGGCATCTAAGGAGATTTGTTTTAGTAATATCAAGAAAAAATCATTTATCTTTTTCATCTTGTAGATGTAGAAGAACATGCACCATTAATGAAGCAACATTATTTCTAGGAACTGATTTATGATGGCCAAAACAGTTACATTGCTCACCATTTCCTCCTGTGTGATTTTGGCTAGGGAAGCAGTATGTGAAATACAGACATTTTGGCTTTCCTTCCAATTTTTTTCCTCTCCTGAAAGTTTGTAGCAGTGTCTTTGATGTGCAATCCAGTCTGGTGGACATTCAATGGCATCCTGTTGGTGGTTTAATGGCATTAATGTTCCTAGAACAGAGAAAGATGGAAAGAATAGACACTAATTTATCCAGTCCTGTTCTTATGGCTAGGATGGGACCCTCCTGCTGAATTAGAACCTGATAGTTCTAAGAAAACCCAATCTGGTTATAAAAGCCCCATGTTCTAACAGCTTCTGTCCTGCAATTCTCAGATTAATAGAGACTATGGATCTGAGCAGTGATTTGCATGGTGGATTTCAATCCAAGAAACCAGATGCAAATCCATTTATTCAGCCATGCATCCCTTTTTTGTGGGATTTTCTGTTAATTTGGTCAATCTGTCTCACATTTGATCCACCTACTTCACTTTTAGTGTTTCTGGTAGAAAATCACTAAATAAAGAAATGCATGTTTATTCATTTTACTTCTCAAACACCAAGATTTCTTCCAAACATAGGAACTGAAATTTCCTGTACTGGATGAAGTAGAGTTGGCAAGGTCAGCTCTATGTTTCTGATCTAAGTGACAGAGGTCCTTCAGCTTCATTAAGTCATGTTAGAAAAAAGTTTGCAAGGGAAAAGTATTAGGGTCCATATTCCTTACCCAGGAAAAAGAGGACAAGGCCGAAGATCAGGAAAGAAATGATCATTCCAATGATTGCCTTTGTAGGTTTACAGTGAGCTGGCCCAAATCTCTTTCTGATTAATTTGACAGGAGCTGCACAGAAAAAAAGAAGAAGAGGAACAAAATTCATCAGCATTCATCTGCTATACCAAAGGAACGTACAGAAAAATCTGGATGATTGTTTTTCTTTAGTTGAAATCCCTAAATAAAATATTATATACATTTCTAAGCTGATAAGGTTTTCTTGATTTTTGTTTTTTCAATTTCAAAATCCAATATTTTTCCCCTTGAGTCAACTAAAATGTCAGTCTTAATCTGATGAAAAGAAACTGAGCTACAATGTTTTCATTCAGCAAATAAAACTGCTAAAGAGTTTTTGCCTCTAATCCATCCATCCTTCCTTCCTTCCTTCCTTCCTTCCTCCCTCCCTCCCTCCCTCCTTCTTCCTCAGTGTCTATGGTGGATCTGGAGGCCTTCTTGTAAATAAAGCCGCAGACTATATTTGCATTTCATTTGCTTCAGTTAAAAGACTGTAACATAAAATAAAGTCGGGTCTGGTGAAGCAGGATTGGGCCTGCTGCAGATCCTGTCAGCCAAAGAGTGTGGACTGGCAGGAACTAGAAGATAAGCCTTCTCTGCTGTAGCCCCTGCCTTGTGGACTATTCTCCCTCAGAGGTTAGAATGGCCCCAACCCTGTTGGCCTTTACCAGGCATTAAAAACCTGGCTAGGTACTTGGCCCTGGAGCTCGGAATGGGTGAAGGGCCCCTTTCCTTGCCTTTACTGTTAGTTGATTAGCTTGACTGCTGTTTGTATTTATTTTCTGGATGTTTTATTCTTTTTGTTTTAATAGTTCTGTAACTTTAGAATTATAAGCCACCCAAAATCATTTGATTGAGTAGGGCAGCTATTGAAATTAAATAAATTAATAAAATGAACAGTGCAGCAGAAAAACTACATGGATGTCTGCACAAAGGGTGGGATAAAGCCGGCCTGACATTCACACAGTCACACAACTGCACACAGTCAGCTTGGAAATGTCCAGTGTTATACTACAAAAATTAGAAATGGTGACGCTGACTAAAGAAGAACAAAGAGAACCAGAAGGGGAGGAGTTAAATAAAGAGGAAACCAGCTTTAAAGAACAAGTGGAACAACGAACATTAAACAAGGGGAAAAAGGAATTAAAGCTAAAACTTTGAGGTTTGATGTGATAATTAAAGGGGGAATTGTTTGGAAAGTTAAACAAGTAAAAAGGAAACAGCAGAAAAGGGAATTACAGAAGAAAGATCAAGAGAGGGAGGGAGACAAAAATTGGAGTAGAAACGGAAGCAAATAATAAAAGAAAAAAGGGGGATTAAGAGAAAGGACCAAAAAATGATGGGAAGCAGAAAACAAACAAAAATGAAAAGAAATTATATGGTCAGGAGGATGAGAGACAATGAGTAGAAGAAGAACAGGAAGGGGGATTCTGCAAGCTAATGTATTGTGATATATAAGAATATAGATTTAAAAATAGGAAAGATGGGAACTGATACTCTTTTTTTTCTTTTAAAGATTATTGTTAAATCAGATATAAATATAATTGGAATAGATGTGGAAATGGGAATTTATTATAAGGATATTAACTGATATTTAATAAAGTGATGACTAAAGTTAAAACAAATTATGAGAATTGTAATGGAAATTAATTCTATAATTAATTGAACAGATTAATATTTTTGAAATAATAGATGATTAGAATGTGATTGAGAAAAAGAATACCATGCGGAATCTGACTTAAAATATATATATGCATATGTGATATGTAGTAGTTAGAAGATTATTGTTATTAATCTAGAATGTGATAATTAAAAATGACTATATTATGGTAAATTTTCATAACGAATTAAAGGGGAATTAATAGAGGGAATATATAAGGGGTGGCAAACTCAAATTGACAATTAAAGGGGACAACTTTTGAATTATTAGAATTAGAATCAAATTTAATGAGTAATGAATGGAATAACAGTATGTGACAAAATTACAAATGTGATAAATAAAATTAAATATGTGTAATGAGATAATATTGTAAAATAAGACATGAGAATATTTAAAGAAAAATGAAATAACTGGAATTGGATAAAATAAGTGTCATGAATATAAGATTATTTGAGAATTTAAAGGAAATGGAATAAGTAATAATAGGATATGAATTTGAATATGAAATATGAATATGTAAGTAAGGTCATGTTTGTATTGAAATGTAAAAACCTGGAATCACATTGTTCACCAAAAGAGATGTTTTTTTAAAATATAAAAATAAAAAAATTTTTTTTTAAAAAAAGATAAACTGCACACAGTCCAGGAAACAAATTTTCCTCTCCTCCTTTTTGGAGCACCCTGGACAAGGAACATGCCCAGAGCGTTCAAAATAATGTATTTTTTGCATGTTCGGAGCATACTTTAGTGTTCGGAGCATGTTCAGAGCAGACTTCCTGCTCTCTCCTGTATCCCACTCACTACTGTTGAGGTATTCCCCGTTAGGAGAATGAGTGCACTCAGGGGAACATAGTGAGAGTGGTGTTGAATAACACACAACCAGCACACAGATACACTGAATAGTAAAATGTAAGTTTTACTTCCAGTAAATGGGCAAACAAAATCCAACAAACAGTCCAAATCATACACGGTTAAAACAGCTAGTATTCAAAACAATCAGTCCAGGGAAAATCCAAAAACGAAGTTATTTTCTTTATCAGTATCTTAAACGAAATTCAGTAAACGGAATTTGTGAACAGTTGCAAGACTCACAGCAATCCAAGCAGAACGACGATGAGGCAAAAAGCAATAGTGAAAATGCAAGATGAACAAACCAGGTTTCTGCCTCCATCTTATGGCCGTTGGAGGAACCTCAGCCAATCACAATTACAGCATTCTCTTAAAGATACAAGAGTGTTAAATGACTATCCTGGTTTTTATATATTGCCAACCCACTGTTAGGTGACTATCATTCCTAACAACTACAATACATTTATTGTAAACTACATCTTAAAGCTTACTAGGATGACTTCCACGGTCTAAAATCACATTTGCTTCTTTATTTCTGTCCCATGAAACATTAAAATTCAGCAAGAGTTTTTCAAAGTTTTCATATAAACTTAACTTCAGTGGCTCGCTCAAGTGCTATACCCATGGAAGGAGGATTGGCTGAAACGGATTGGCTGTGGGGAAGACATATAATTTATGACTCACCTGGCAGCAATTACATTTATAAGTTTTATAAGTAGTACAAGTTTTCAAAGTTTTTCATATACCGTATTTGCCGGCGTATAAGACGACTTTTTGCCCTAAAAAACATGCCTCCAAGTGGGGGGTCGTCTTATACGCCGGTAAATACATTGTCACTCGGTGCAAGAGCGACGGGGCGGAGCTCCGCAACTGCGAAGCCCCTTCAAGCCCAGCCGGAGTCTCTCTTCCTCCTCCTCCCACCCACCCTCCGCCCGGCTCGGGCGCATGGAGGCCAATCTGGAGGTGGGGTGGGGTGGAGCGGGAGGGTCTCTGGCGGGGCCGCGCCCAGCCAGCCCGAGCCGCGTAATGGCCCAGGGAGTGGGGGGAGAAGGTGGTGGGGGTGGACTGTGGCGCCCCTCCTTCTGGGCAGCGGGCGGGCGGCAATTTGCTCCTCCCGCTTCTCCCTCCCTCTTTGAAAGACCGGGAGGGCTGTGCTTGGGGCGGGGGGGATGTCCTCAGGAAGTTCCTGATGGGACCCCGCTGGGCAGGGCCACCCAGCTCCCGAGCTGCTTTCCAGGGTCCCCTTGGGAAGAAAAGGGTCCGGTGGGCGGTGGAAGAAGCGAGCGCCCTCCTCCGCCCCCTGTCCCGTCCGTCCCTCCTCTTGTCCCCTCCCCTCCCCGCTTAAGAGAAAGATCTGCCTCCCTGCACCGAGCTTCCACCGGCGCCGCGTCTCCCGGCCAGCGCGCGCTTGCGACTTGGGAACCGGCCAAGCGACTTTAAAACCGGCGGAGGCCAGAGATAGCGGAATTACCCTCCACACCACACACACACACACACACACAGAGAGAGAGAGAGAGAGAGAGAGAGAGTGAGTTGGCAGCTGTCCATCCCCCACCCTTGGAGTCGATGGCACGCACGCGGGGCTGTCACAAAGAAAGGGAGAGGAATTGAGTGCCAGCCTGAGAAAGCGAAGCTGCCTCTCTAAAGCATTTTGGTGGCTTTGTAAGTTTGGGGAAAGGGGTTGGGGGTGTCAATCAAGAATTATATCCAGAATACCCCAAGTGTTACAACTTACCGTATTTGCCGGCGTATGAGACGACTTTTTTGCCTTGAAAAGCATGCCTCCAAGTGGGGGTCGTCTTATACGGCAGTATATAACAAAACTATATTTTGAGTGGAAATGTTGGGGGCTCGTCTTATACGCCCAGTCGTCTTATACGCGGCAAACACGGTAATGCAAACACAAGCAGTGTCTTAAACCTTAAAAGAGCTGATTTTAACAAACTCAGTGATAACCTGAGAAAAATTCCAAGGATGAAAATCCTAAAGGGGAAAACAACTCAAGAAGTGAGGGAAACTCTGAAAAATATAATCATAAAAGCCCAGACCGACACAATTCCACTGGAAAAAAAAACAAGAAATCCAAGAAGAAACAGCATGGTTGCAAAAAGATCTCTCAGATAAACTGAAAGACAGAAAGGACAAGTACAAAAAATGGAAAGAAGGACACATAACTAAGGCAGAATACAGTGGAACCTCGGATCACGACCGTAATTCATTCCAGGACTTTGGTTGCAACCTGATTTGATCATGACCAGAAGTGAGACTTACTGCGCATGTGCCTAAAATTCTGTGCATGAAAAGCAGGGAAAATCACCGCAGCTGGGAAAATCCCCGCGGCTGAATTTGATCAGCACCTGAGGATCTGTTTGCAACCAGAAGCAACAATTTCCCCAAATTTTTGGTAGTCACCCGATTAGGTCGCGAACAAAAGCGTTCGTGACCCAAGGTTCCACTGTATCAGCAGATAGCCTGAATCTGCAAAGATGAAGTCAGAAAAGCTAAGGCTCAGAATGAATAAAGATGTGCAACAAAAGTCGAATATAATAAAAGAAGTTTCTTTCAACATATAAATAACAAGAAAAAAGCCAAGGAAACAGTTGATCCACTAAAGAGCGAAGATGGCAAGGAAGTAACAGGCAGTAGAAACAAAGTAAAGCTGCTTAACTCATTCTTTGCATTGGTCTTCATGCAAAAAGAAACTATAGCTCAACCTACCAAAAAAAAATAACCGAAAAAAAACCACTAGAAATAAAATTTAAAATAAGCATGAAAATGATAAGAGGACGCCTGTCTGATCTTTTTTTTAAAAAAAAAATTATTCAGTTTTTTACATAAAAACAAAAATCTCTTTTTAGTGGACAACATATTTCCGGGTCATCACCTTTACATACAAATATGACAGCAATTATACATTCATATATGCATACTTAATTCTATTATTACCTTTTCCATTCCAAATTTTCAGTAAGGAGAGAAACAAACACATTAATTCTAGCCTCTTTCATTAATCTCAATGAAAACATCTTTTTGTTTCATTTCAATTTTTTCAAATATAATCCTTTAATATTTATTTTAAAAATAAAGATAAACAATATGTGTTTGCCTAATAATAATAATAATAATAATAATAGGTTGCCAATCTCTCTCCTTTATTTTAATAGTCTATATTGACTTATTAATTTAGTTGGTTCTTTAGTCTGTCATATTCCCTTTCCATTACACATTCTTTTTATAAATTCTAGATTAATACAAGTTTTAACACTAAAGAAAAAAACAAGTATAAGTTTTCCCCCTTTTACTGCTTTGAGTGTGATACCTCAGTGGTTAAAATATACCTTTATTCCCTCATCTTGATTCCCAATAAACCATTATTTTTAGGAAGTTACAATAATAATCATTACATCTTTTCATTTGGATTCTGCAGCTTATTTTTCCCCCTTAATTTTTAATAAGAGTTATCAATATCTATATTACCCTATTTTCTAAATATTTTAATTGCAGAAATATTCTTATTACCCCTTGTCACCCTGCAGAATCCCCTTTTTAATTCATCAACCATATCTCTGAAAAACCAATTTCTTTTCAACATTTTACTATTTTTGTATTCCTTTATTTCATGCACCTGTTTCTTACTGCTTCTCCTCCCCCTCTTTTCCCCATATGTTTTCTCATTCCAGTTTATATCCCTCTCTTTCTTAATATCTTCCTTTCCCCTTTTCTGCTGGGTCTTTCTGCCTTTCCTGACTTCACAGGTATTCCCCCTTCTTAAGTCTCAACTTTTTAACCTTCCTTCTTTCCCCACTTCTTTGTAGCGTTCTTTGTGTTAATTGTCTATTTAAAATGTCTTCTCCTTGAGTCGACTCCTCCTCCTCTGAAGCTCTTTCTTCTTGTTCTTCAATCGCCATTTCCATTTTTTCTAACACAGAACAAAGTGATTCACCTCTTTCCTGTAGTAATTCTCTCATATTTTTAAGTTCCATTTTTAATTCCCGAAGAGATATCATCATTACACACTCTTATATTTTATGATCGTTAAAGTCCACAAAAAAACACTTTTACTTTCCTTCTTTCTTCTTTCAATTTTCTAAAGTTCTCAATTATTCCAGCCCAGGGTCTATACCAAAAACACCAATCAATCCCACAGTCAGTCTTTCCTTGCATTTTTCTTTATTCTAGTTCTGCTTTCACTTTCTAAGATTCTTACTTTGTTTCAATATTTCTTTAATATTATATCCACACAAGTTCATTCAGAAACAGGATGTTTGAGCTCAAGTTTTTGTCAAAAGGTGGCACTCTCCATTATACAAAGTTTTCACCTTTTTCCCTATTTTTATTTAGGGTTTCTCGAACCTCAATATTCCAGCACAGTCCAGTCTCCAATTTGTAAACTTTATTATTATTATTTTTGACAATCTTAAGTCCAGCTTTATTTTATGCCTGTTTATTGCCAAAATATTTTAGTCCAATTTAGTTAAATCTTTAGTTCCGGCTTCTTCCTTTCCCGGTTCAAGCCCCGCTTAGCTGTCAAAATATTTTCTTTTTTTTTTCCTGTCCCTTTGTAATTTCGCCGCTTACTTTTCTTTTTCTTAAAAATTCCATGTTACCTTAATCCCTGGGGTACTTTTGTTTAGTTGTATTACCCAATTGTCCCGGTTCAGATGTTATCCACCTCTTTCTTCCCTCCTGCACAAATCTTTTTTTTTTTAAACAAGTTTTATTTTCAAGACAAACAATACATAAATACACATAAACACAAAACATAAAAGCATAAAAAATCTCTTTTCTGAAAGTTGCTTAGTCCCGGGTTAAAACTCTTGGTACAGACACAAGTTCAGTTTCATATTCATTTTACATACCATTTCATATCTTATTAACATTTTCAATTTTCTATATAACTTCTCCTCTCCTTTAAATTTTCTCAATTTTATTTTATTTATTTTTTTATCTCCTCTCAATTCATATCGTAATATTTATTATTCTTTGTCTGTTCTATTCCAGCCAATCATTTATTTTTCTTCTTTAAAAAAAAGAAGAAATACTTCTCCTGTACACTATATGGAGATGATGCCTTTATCTTTTTCCCTTATATTTATAGTACCTAATATAAAATACATAACATACATTGGGATTCTATCTGGTACATTCTAAAATTATACTATATTATCAAAAATAATACAAATCTATTCATTAATATTAATATTCATTCATATCTTAGACGTTTAACTCATTACTTTTCAATTAAATCACATACTTTTATGAGAGCCCTATTTCCATAATTATCCCCCCCCCCACATCACATATTATAGCTCAATATTTCATTGAAATGTTCCTCCTTTTTCTACTTCAAATCTCATTTCACAAAAAAATTTGCTAGTATACCATGTTCTAATCATTAATTTTAACAATCATTTATATCTTAAATATTTTATCCATTTCAATTGAATATTATGCCTTTGTGGGAACACTTATGCTTTCCACGATTATTACCCCCTACATCACAATCTAAAATCATGTTTCATTACAGTACTCTCTTTTTCTTAACAAAAATTTCACTTATTTATGTTAGATATTTTATCACATTTTAAGCTATATATTACTTCTAATTTTCTATAATTACTTCTAAATACAGATATAAAAATGCAATCTTATGTACCTTTCTAGAATCCCATTAACAATAAGACTTATCCATTATCTCTGAAAATTTTTTGCTTCTTAATATCCTGCTCCCCACCATTAGAGCTTCTCATCCCTTCCTTTCTCCCTTGCTTCTTCTTCTCCTTGTCCTCTTTAACCCCTTGTCTCTCCACCTCCCTTTTATTCTGCTTTCCCCCTTTCTGTTGTTTCTTAACATAATGTCCCTTTTTCACCTTATTCTTCTCTTTTTGGGCTGTTTTTTCAGATCTTAAAGACCTCTTTTCCTTTTTCTCTTGCTTTTTCCCGTCTCCAATCAAAGTCCTTTTTTCATCAAAGATGGCTTCTTCTTCTTTGTCCCCATCATCCTCATTCTGCTTCGCATAAATATAAACCGCCATTTCTAAGTATTGAAAAATAGTGCCAAGTCCATCTTCCCCTCCTTGTTTTTTCTCTTTCATATTTTTGATATATAAGTTCCAATCCATCCACAGGTGATGCCATTGTGTAGAGAAGAAGTTTTTCCAAACAACCACCCAGATGATTTAATCAGAAATAATTTCCAAAGGTTTCAAAATCACCAAACAATCCAAACAGACTGTTTCTTTTAGATACCTTCTTCTTCTTCACTTTTTCTTTCTGAGGTTAAAGTAATCACAAATCCTTTTCAAATATATTTTTGGAAGTTTTTAAACTCTTTGCAATTCTAGGCAATCTTCTCCTTATTTTCAAATTTTGCTCTGATTTTTTTTTTCACTCTCCCTTCCCACTCACAGCCAAAAAGATTTTTTTTTCCCGCTGTCACTTTAGGAAGGAGATTAGAACAAAGAAAAAAAAACTTTCCCCTTTAGGGTATTCGCAGCTTGTGGCTCTCACAAGGAACAATATATCCTTAACAGCTTTCAAGGTTCCAAATCACTTTCTCCCATCTTGTCCCGGTTAAAAGCACCTTTCACTTTCTCCAGCTTTCTCCCTCCTGCACTTGCTTACCCGGCTGCAGCTTTCTTCGTGGCGGCCATTACTGACCGCCGTTCCTCCGCCTCGGGAAAAGGGAGTTTAGCCGGCTGGGGAGGGGGTTTGCGGCACCCCCAAACCCCTTGCTGGATCCCCCCTGTTTTCAGCTGCCTCTACGGGGCAGCTATATACCCCAGATCCAAATGGATCGGGGGAACCTTGGCGGCGAACACAGCAGGGATCGCGCGGTTGCAAATCCCTGCCGCCGCCGAAGGCTAGCAAACCGGAAACCTCCCTCCTGCACAAATCTTAATCCAGCTGAGTCCTCCTCTTTGTGGTGTCCATTTTAAACCACCGCTTCAGTCGTCTTCAGGGGGAAAAAGACCAAGCCCAGGAGGGGAGATGCAGCTCCCCTCAACCTGGCTTGTGGCTTCCCCTTACTCCACCGCCCCTCCAAGGCAGCTTCAGCCCCTAATCGTAATGGTCGGGGCTCTCCAACGAAAGAGCATGGACCATAGCCGCAAAGAGATGCGATCTATGGTCTGTCAGCGAGGAGGCTCCACCTTCTTTCGATACCTGTCTGATCTTGATGAATATAAATCACTGGGACCTGATAGATTATATTCCAGAGTTCTAAAGGAACTAGCAGATGTCATCTCAGAGCCACTGCACCATATCTTTCAAAAATCTTGGAGCACTGGGGAACTACCAAAGGATTGGAAAAGAGCTGATGTGGTTCCCATCTTTTTAAAAAAAAGGGGGGCCAGGGGGAAGGAGAAGATACTGGAAAAAATACTTTAAAAAAACGGATCTGCGAACATTTAGAGAAAAGTTATCACTTTATAAATCCTTAGTAAGACCACACCTGGAATACCACATCTAGTTTTGGTCACCACATTACAAGAAATATATTGAGACTTTGGAAAAACAATTAAGATGATTAAGGGCCTGGAGACAAAACATATGAAGAACGGTTGCAGGAATTGGCCAGTCTAGCAAAAAGAAGGACCAGGGTGACATGATAGCAGTGTTCCCGTATTTGAGGAGCAGCCACAAAGAAGAGGAGGTCTAATTATTTTCCAAAGCACCAGTGAAAGAGCTTGCCTTCAGAAGTTGTATTAAGAAAAGACTGGACAGCCAACTGTCTGAAATGGAATAGGGCTTTCTTAAGCTGGGGATTGGACTGGAAGATCTTTAAGGTGCCTGCCACTTCTATTCTGATTCTTATTCTGAAAGTCCAGTTAGGGACAGGGTATGTATTTTGGATTGCTCTGTATGCTCTGGTGGTCATGGCTTGGATATTTCAATCCCTCGTTTGGGTGAGTGGCTTCCAGATCTTGATACTGTTATTAATACCTGGTTCTCCTTCCTGTTCAGATGCGGATCCTTTGGGAGGAGGATTCTCGACATCCATATTCTGCATTCCTGGATCTGTATAATCTGGAATTGGAAATGGGACTGTCACAAGAAGGAGGGCCAAGATGCTTACAAAAGCTGGCAAATGGTTACTAATTTCAAAGAATCTCTTTTTATATGTAAGGCACAGCCTCTTAAAAAGCATGCAGCAGAAAATAATTTGTCATGCAAAGTTTTTTTTTTAATTGCCATCAATAAATTGGGCAACCTTTTGGCAGAGGAGCAATAAAATCAACATTCTGTCATCCACTTTATGTCAAAAGGGTTGAATTCCCATCCTTGAGTTATGAATGTAATGGACCCCAGAGGCAGGTTGGTTGTTGTGGGAGGCATGGTCCATCCCCATCCTCCAGCTACGCCACAGATGCAGAACGAGCCTTCCGCAATGGCCAATCTGATCCTGGGCAAACCGGTTGTTAAAATTACCCCCACTATCAAAGTGGATCCTGGGCGCTGCAATGGAGAGATGGGACATGAAGCGGCTGGCATGAGGGAAGGAGGAGCAGGGAGAAGAAAGAGGGAAAGCGGCCTCCTTCCCTTGTGCTGGCCACTCCACTTCTCCTTTCTCCATTGCAGCGCAGTCCCATGCTGTGGAGCTTGCCCCACCTACCAGGTGCCCTCACTTCCCCCAAGCATTTCTTTGCCTACCTGATTTCCAGGTCCAATGTGTTTCTCCATCACATTTCTCACCGTCGTGTGCAGGGAAACAAGTTTGTGGGACTAAAAAAAAAAAAAGTTCAATCAATTTCAGCTTCGTGAGATCTTTTTTTTTTCTGTGAGAAGTTGGAATTGATTGAACTTTTTTTTTTTTTTAGTCCCACAAACTTGTTTCCCTGCACAGGACGGCGAGAAATGCGACGGAGAAACACATTGGACCTGGAAATCAGGTGAAAACATGAAATAAATGCTTGGAGGAGTGAGGGCGTCTGGGCACCAGATGCTAAAACAGGCCCATCTCTTTCCAGCAGTTGCCCACGCCCACCAGAGGGAGGGCTGGCATCTACCGACACTTAACCATGGCAGCATTCCAGCTCTGGGCAGAAAGGGGCAGCCAGCATGGGCGCTGCAGGCAGGACGCCCTCCAGGATGGATAAAACTCGATTTAAAAAAAAAAAAATTAAAAATCAAGATTTTTTTAAATTTATAGAAATTTTTTATTTTTTATTTCTTATACATCTCAAGTGAGCAATGTGTTTCCAGGTTACAACATACATACATAATCATAATTACGTTTCCAGCTTTCTTATCTAGTTTCATATCAAATCGATATCTATTCCATTGATCTTTAAATAGTTCATTTTTTCAAATAATGCAATAGCACAAACATTTCATCCTCAAGCATATTTTCACTCATTATCCCCTATTATTTTCATTTCCAGCTTACCACCTATTTTATTTTACATATTATCTTCTTTAACTTTCTCAAAGCCAATGTATAATTAAAAAAAAACAAGAATAAAACAAACTAATATATTCAGGATCCACATGGTATTTCCCCCCAATCTACAATAATTCTTATATTTATTCCAGAGATATTCATATAACCATTTCATATTTCCTCTTTGTTTCCATTTAATCAAATCTTACCTATGTAATTTTATTAAGTTTTCATTCCTCACCTTTTTAATCATAATAATTTCATTACAAATACTTTTACTTTACAATATAATCATTTCTGGTATACCATATTCTCTGTTTTTCTAATATCCTTTGCATAATCAATTACATTTTCTATTTCATGTCTAGCATAAAATGTATATAATAAAAAACATATTTCCTCTTTGTTTACATTTAACCAAATTTAGCCTATCAAATTATATTTAATTATATTAATTTTCATTCCTCACTTTTTAATCATAATATAACACGGCCCGGTACCGGCATCACAAAATGATCCACGGACCAGTACCAGCATCAGCACGCACGACCAAGGCAAGGCGAGCTAAGCGACCGGCCAGCCAGCCGTCCCCAGCTTCTCCCCGCCACCTTCAACTCCTCCTTTGTACCTTTTTTGTGCTTTTCGAGCTCTTTCTTAATCTCCTCCTGAGTAACGTGAGACTCCACCGCCATCGGGACAGCTCTTCGTTCAAAGCTGCCCCCCCCCCTTGATGACACTAAGGCGGAAGGATTCCTTCAGCACCCAAACGATGCTTTCCAATAACCGACGACTGACAAGCTCACCCGGAAGCACTTTCTCAAGCACTTTCTCGAAACAAGATGGCGAACTGGCGGCCCGGTAGAAAATGATCCACGGACCGGTACCGGTCCGGGGCCCGGTGGTTGGGGACCACTGTTATAAAGTATTATAAAATATTTCATAAATGAAAAAACAAAGCAGAAACAAATATCAATAAGTACAGCAGTGTAACAGAAAATTATTTAAATTTCTTTGTATTGACTTATTTCTAATTTTGTTAATTATATCAACATGTTTATAATTATCAACCTTCTGTATTTAATTCATACATAGCAATGATCATTCTCTGCCTAATTTCTACCTCTTATTTCTATTGATTTCTGCACATTGTAAATTCATTTTCATCTATGGAGATCTCTTCATTTTTCCACTGTTGTGAAAAAATAATTCTAGCCACTGTTAACACGTGTAACATTAAATATGTATTGTACTCCCTTTATTTATGTGGTTACCAACAAAAATATTTCTGGTTTTAAAATTTAAATCTATATGTTGCTTTACCATTTTTGCTAACCTTGACACTATATCCTCTTGAATAGCTACACTAGCAGTGCCCAATACTGAATTCATATATTCCAGTTTTTTAAACTGAGGAATAAATTTCAGAAAAAGAATTCAGTATTGCTCTGTGAATATGCCTATCAATTCCATTCGTAATCTAACTTCTTAGATGATTTTGTACTGTTATCTCTTTTTTGTACCATATATATCTGCATAAGGCTGTAAAAAGCTTCAGTATATTTTTAAGCTGCATTCTAAAAAGGTTAGGTGACCAAACATGGCTTCCCCTGGCTTTTCTCTCTCTGCTTATAGAGAGAACATTCCATTAGGGACTGTTGGTCCAGGTAAGTAGTGTTGGCTAGGAAAGATTTTTTTTTTTTTTTTTGGAACAAATTTTTATTAATTTTTAAAGACATACAAAACATACAAAAATTCAAGACATAAAAACATAAAAGATCTCTTTTCTGAAAGTTGCTTAATCCCGGGTCAAAACTCTTGGTACAGACACACATTCAAATTCATATTCATTTTACATACCATTCCATATCTTATTACATTTTCATTTTTCTATATAGCTTCTCCTTTCTTTTAAATTTTCTCAATTTTATTTTATTTATCTCCTCTCAATTCAAATCATAATATTTATTCTTTGTCTGTTCTATTTCCAACTATCCGTTTGTCTTTCTTCTTAAAAGAAAAAAAAAAGAAAAACCTTCTCCTGTACACTGATTGGAGTATGACGCCTATGTCCCTTTCCCCTATATTTATAATACTTGATTTAAAGTACATAACTTACGTTGGGATTCTGTCTGGTACATTCTGACATTATACAATATCATCAAAACCAATACAAATCTATTCATTAATATTAATATTTATTCATATCTTAAACATCTAGCACATTTCTTATCAATTAGGTCACATATTTCTATGGGAGCACCTATTTGCCATATTAATTCCACCCCCCACATCACATATTATAAATCATTATTACATTACATGTTCCCCTCCTTCTTCAAACCTCTCATTTCACGAATAGTTTCACTAGTATAACATAGCCTAATCATTGGTATTAACAATCATTTATATCTTTAGACATTTTACACATTTCAATTAATTATCATACCTTTATGGGAACACTTCTTATACTTTCCAAAATTATTCCCCCCATCACCGATCTTAAATCATTATTTCATTAAAGTACTCCCTCTCTTAACAAAAATTTCACTAAATTATACTAAATATTTATCACATTTTAAATTGCATATTATTTCCAGTCTTCTATAATTATTTCTAAATACAAATATAAAAATGCAATCTTATGTACCTTTCTAGAATCCCATTAACAATAAAATCTATCCATTATCTCTAAAAAACTTTTGTTTTTTTGCATTTTGCTCCCCACCATTAAAGCTTCTCATCCCTTCCTTTCTCCCTTGCTTCTTCTTCTCCTTATCCTCTTTACCCCCTTGTCTCTCCACCTCCCTTTTATCCTGTTTTCCCTCTTTCTGTTGTTTCCTAACACGATATCCTCTTTTCACCTTATTCTTCTCTTTTTGGATTGTTTTCCCAGGTCTTAAAGTCTTCTTCTCCTTTTTCTCCTCCTTCTTTTCTTCCCCAACCAAAGTCACATGTTCTTCAAAAATGGCTTCTTCTTTATCCTGCTCATACGATTTTACATAAGCACAGACCGCCATTTCTATAAACTGAAAAAGAGTGCCAAAGACATCTTTCCCTTCTTGCTTTTCTCTTTCATATTTTTGGTGTATAAGTTCTAGTTCATCCACAACTGATGCCATTGTACAGAGAAATTTTTTTTTCAAAACAACCACCCGAGTGCTTTTAGTCTGAGATAATTCTCATAAAATCCAAAGTCATCAAACAGTCCAATCAGCTGATTCTTTTTGATACTTTCTCTTTTTCCACTTTCTCTTTTTGGGATAAAGTTTGATCACAAAGTTCTCTTTAAAATATATCTTTAGGAAATCTTATTGCTGTTTAATAGCTCTTTAAAATTAGCTCTTTAAAGTTTTAGGCAGTCTTCTCCTTATTTTCAGGTTGCTCCAATTTTTTTTTTTCCTCTCCCTTCCCACTCACAGCCAAAAAAAAAAATTCTTCTTCTTCCCCCCCCCCCCTTTGAATATTCAGAAATCCTTGCTCCTTCAATATTCATTTACCTCCAGAACAGATTCCCGGATTTCTCTTATAGTTCCACTGCTGTCACGTTAGGGAGGAGAGTGAAAGGCAAACAAAAAACAAAAAAACTTATTCTTTTGAAATGTTTGCCGCTTGTATCTCTTTCTAGAAACAAAGTATCCTTAGCAGCCTTCCAGGTTACAGGAACTCTCTCTCTTACTCTTCCCTCTTCCTCCAGCACAAATCTTACCCGGCTGCTGGCTTCTTTGAGGCGGCCATTACTGACCGCCGCTCCACCACCTCAGGAAAAAGGGGTTATTCTGGCTGGAAAGGGGGTCTGCGTTACCCCCAAACCTCTGTCCGGGTCCCCCTCTCTCTTCGGCTGCCTCTACAAGCAGCCATAGCCCCAGACCTATTTAGATCGGGGCACCTTGGTGGGAACGCGGCAGGGATCGCAGAGGTGAATTCCTGCCGCTACCGAAGCCGCGCAAAACCGGAAGCCGGCTAGGAAAGATTTTTGTGCCACTACTGGCACAAAATAACAAACTCCCTTGGTTTGTTAATAGTATTTCCATTTTAAGTGTTTCTTTTTCAATTAATGAATTGTAATTATGAAAATATCAGCCATTCTTTTATATACACCGTGCAACGTCTTTTTTATAGACTGTCATTTTCAAATCCACTTTCAGTTCCGTCTCATTCTTGTCTAGTGAAACTTGTTCCTCTTCCAAAACATCTTTTAAACACTAACTAGCTATAGTGTCAGGGACTCTTAAAAGTAACTGAATATTACTGATCTCAGTTCCTTGCCTGCTTTCTTTGCTTGCCACTGCCTTCACCACTCAACTTACAACAACAATCGAATCCAAACCACTACACTGTTTAATTTTTTTGCAGCATATTGCGAGATGAAAAGGCAAATGAGTTTGTCTGCTTTCTTCAGCAAGAAAACAAAAGGAGATCCAAAAAAGTCACAACCACAACCATTGGAGTCTGAGGAAAGCAGAGCCAGCACATCATCACACAGCTGATGATGCTCGTGTTATACACAAGAAAACTGTAACTTGGGACGATAATAGAAAAGCAATTTGGGAGTACTTTAAATAAGTTTTATTGTTTTTTGTAAAGTTTTGTTATGTAATAGTTTTGATTAATATTTTAAAATGTTGTAACAATATAATTTTGTGTGCCTTTTTATTATTTAACCATTAAAGACATAACATAATAAACTACCTTTTGTTTTGGTATATCTTTTTTAATACTTAATCATTAGGGCAAAGAAGTGGTGTTGAGTTGGCCTCGCCCAGCCCTCTGCAGCCCTCCCCGTAGCTGCCCACACCTTGCCTTGCCCTCTCCAGGGTTCCCCAGGCCTTGGAAACTGGCAAAAAGCACTTGCTAAGCAATTGGCCACTAAGCAAGGACCTGGTCATTAAGTGAGGACCACTTAAATTTGGGTGTCCAGCCACATGGCCACCTGCCCGGGCCTTGCCTGGGCCTCCCCAGGCCTTGGCAACTCACAAAAAGCACTTGCTAAGCAATTGGACACTAAGCGAGACCTGGTCATTAAGCGAGGAGCACTTAAATTTGGGTGTGCAGCCACATGGCCATGCCCACCCAAGTCACATGACTATGTAGCCATGCCCAGTCAGCAAGCCACTCCCACCCGTCACATGACCACCAAGCCACACCCACAAATTAGGCCACGCCCACAGAACCGGTTGTTAAGAAATTTGAATCCCACCCCTGCTTTAAATATAATCAATTCCAACAAGTCCAGCATTCTAGCCAATGCCTAATTAATGCCAATTTCTGTATCTTATTCCAAGATTAGTCTCTGATTCCGTTATAGTACTTTTATAGTTCAGTTTTGTCTACCTTATAATTTCCTTTTACTTTCCATTTGCCGCTGCCATAATTTTAAACGAGGTTTCTTTCCTTCTGTTTCTTGGGGTTATCTTGCAAAAATCCAAGGTGTTTTGCCTGGTCACATGTCGCTCACTGCACTGCTCCAGCACTCACTTAGGTCCCAGGTAGCTTCCCATCTTTACGGCAGCCATTAAAGACTGCTGCTACCTCCTGTCTTCAAAGGGAGTATACCTAGCCAGGGAGGGGAGATGCAGCTCCCCTCAACCCAGCTGGAGGTCTCCCCCTCTTTCCCCATCCCTATGAAGCGGATCTGGTCCTGCTTGGGACCCTCCGACAGGGTAAGCACAAATTGAAGCCATGCACAATCATGGTCTTCGGTCCGTCTCCAATGGAAGCACCACCAAAAGTCAGATTTTTAAAATTTAAATTGGTTTTTTTTATCAAATTTATTTTGATAAAATGCTTTTGGAGTAAAAGTCTATCTAAAGATAGTTTTCTATTTAAGATACATTAATAATTTAGTTTATTCAGCATGAAATGGAGCTTTGTTATGTACCATGAGGCTGTATATTTTGTAATATTGGGACTGTCAGTGAGTCAACAGCAGGTCAGAGGAGGAGCTGCTGCAGGAAGAGGTGACAGTTGCTCTTTAAAAATTATGATTTAAATAGAGTTGATTTAAATCAAGGCTTATTAAAATTGAGATTAAAATCGTGATTTAAATTGACTTCATTTAAATCAAATCAACCCTGAGGCCTGCTCTCTTCAGCATACTCCCTCACCCTCTGTGTTGAGGTAATTCCCCGTTAGGAGAATGAGCGCATACAGGGAGACGTATAGAGAGTAGTGTTTGAATAAGGCACACACAGTACACAGATACACTGTACAGTAAATGTAGGTTTCTACTTCCAGAAAGTTTAAGCAAAGTCCAAAATACCCAATCCAAAGTCATTCACAGGTAAATCAGTCAGTTTTTCAATCCAGGGATAATTCAGTAATAAAGTCCAGTGTCAAAAAAAAGTTCAGTATCAGACTTACATTAAATCCAGAAATATCGGTTAATTAGAAGAAATGGAGAAAATACTTTCCAACAGAATGAAAAACAGAGACTCACTCAGACACATGCTCTTCTGAGACTAAGACTTAAAAAACCCAGGTTTCTGGCTCCATCTTATGGCCGTTTGAAAAACCACACCTAATTACAGTTTTTGCAATCTCTTAAAGACATAGTACTAAAATGTTTATCCTGGTTTACATATTTCTAACCCAAATACCTGTTAGGTGACTTATATTCCTAACACTCTGGCATTCAGCTCACATAAAACCCTCTCCCCCGCCACCTCCACCAAGCCTGAAAGTTTGGCCTATGGTTTTAAGCACAGCAACTGCTTCTGAGAAGGGGAGAGAGACAGAAAGAGACAAAGACCACATGGGTGTTTTTCTTTACTGTGTATATTTACAGGGAGTTAGGTAGAAAAACAAACATTTAAACCAGTGTGCCCAAACTTCCCAGTAGAAAGCTTCTTTCTTTCCTCCTATCTTGAAAGTCTCCATTTTTCTCCATTTCTCCTACAGATTATCTAGCACTGCTCCAGTCTATTCTCTACCGATTCCTACCCTTCTTCCCTTCCCCTCAGCTTTTCAACTGAGAGAGGGAAGAAGGAATATGAGGATGCTTCAGGAGTGGGGGAGATCCTAGGAGTGCTCCACCCCCCACCCCCCACTCACTGAGATACCCCATGCTTCTCTTCCCACCCTCTGGCCCCACTGATTGCTCCCATCACTTGCCTTTCCAGGGGTTCCAGAGGTCGGGAAGTTGTATTCTGAAGGAGAGTCCTCTGCTTGCTGGACCACGTGGCAGAAGCGGCCATCTTTTGCTTGAGTCTCTGGCGAAGCTTTTTTCCCTTTCTTTGCTAGCTAAATGTTTACAGAGATTCACAGTCATCCAGGTCTTGGTTGTCCCAAAGGTGTTTTTTTTTTATTTTTTCAAGAGGCAACTGGAGGTTCTGGTTTTTCTGTGAAGGTGTTTCATTTCTCATGCAAGAAGCTTCTTCAGCTCCTCCAGCAAAAGGCAAGGGGCAAGCAAGAGAAATCCTCCAAGCTGGCTAACCCTTTTATTCCCTGCCCTTGCTGAAATCACGGGAGGGAAACAGCCAAGTGGTTTGCTCTCCTGCTACTCATCTACAAAAGCTCAACCCATCAAAAACATAACTGTAAAAGACAGACCAGAAATAAAAGTTAAAATAAGTAAAAAAAAATAGTAAAAGAACACCTGTCTGATCTTGATGAAAACAAATTGCAGGGGCCTGATGGATTATATCCCAGAGTTTTAAAGGAGCTGGCAGAGTTCATCTCAGAACCACTGCACCATATCTTTCAAAAATCCTGGAGCACCGGGGAACTACCAGAGGACTGGAAAAGAGATGATGTGGTTCCCATCTTCAAAAAAGGAGGGGGAAAAAACAGAACCAGGAAACTATAGACCAATCAGCCTAACATCAATACCCAGGAAGATACTGGAAAAGATAATAAAAAAACAGATCTGCCAACATCTAGAAACAAGTAAAGTAATAACCAGCAGTCAGCATGGGTTGTTAAGAACAGATCATGCCAAACCAATCTTATTTCATTCTTCAACATAATGACTAAATTAGTATACCAGCGAAATATTGTGGACATAATATATTCAGATTTCAGCAAGGCATTTGACAAAGTAGACCACATCCTACTTCTTAGTAAGCTAGAAAAAAATGGAATAGATAGCACCACCACTAGATGGACTCGCAACTGGCTGGCAAACCGTACTCAACGAGTAGTCCTTAATGGGTCTAAGGTCTACATGGAGGGAAGTAAGCGGTGGGGTGCCACAAGTTTTTAGTACTCTTCAATATCTTCATTAACGACTTAGATGAGGGAATAGAAGGAGAACTTACCAAATTTGCAGATGATACTAAGCTGGCAGGAATAGCTAACACCCAAGAAGATAGGCTCAAGATCCAGATGGATCTTGACAGACTAGAACACTGAGCCGTATCTAACAAAATGAAATTCAATGTAGGGAAAAGTAAAGTCTTACACTTAGGCAAGAAAAACCAAAAGTACACATATAGACTGGGTGAAACCAGGCTCAATAGCAGTAACTGTGAGAGGGATCTTGGAGTCTTAGTGGACAACCAGTTAAATATAAGCCAGCAGTGTGCAGCAGCAGCCAAAAAAGCTATGCAATCCTAACTTGCATTAACAGAGGAATAAGTCGAGATTGAGTGAGGTACTAATTCCACTCTATAAAGCCTTAGTAGGACCACGCCTAGAGTACTACATTCAGTTTTGGTCACCATATTATAAAAAAGATGTTGAGACTCTAGAAAAAGTACAGAGAAGAGCAACCAGGATGATTAGGGGACTGGAGACAAAAACATGAAGAACGGTTACAGGAACTGGGCTTGGCTAGTCTAGTGAAGAGAAGGACCAGGGGAGACATGATAGCAGTCTTCTAATATTTGAGGGGCTGCCACAGAGAGGAAGGGGTCAAGCTATTTTCTAAAGCACCAGAAAGCCAGACAAGGAATAATGGATAGAAACTGAACAAGGAGAGATTTAACCTGGAAATAAGGAGAACAATCAACCAATGGAACAGCTTGTCCTCGGAAGTTGTGGGAGCGCCATCACTTGAGACCTTCAAGAAGAGATTGGACTGCCATTTGTCAGAAATGGTGTAGGGTCTCCCGCTTGGGCAGGGGGTTGGACTAGATGACCTACAAGGTCCCTTCCAACTCTGATTATATGTTATCTGCTGCCACTTAAAATGACCGTTCCTTGTTCCTGGCAGGAGCTAGAGTGCGGGATTCTTTCATCTCTTTCATGATAGAGAGGACAAAGCAACAAGAAGCCACATTCTCCCACCTTCTTCTGGATAGTTTTACCACCACAACTCTTTCTCCTGTACCTGGATGTGGGAGGGGGAGAAGTGGGGAGGGGAAGAGAGAGACAGAGAGCTATTTTTCTGAGGAAGCCATTTCCCTTTCATTGCTAGATGCTAGACCCTGGATTTTCTTTCTTTCCTGCGTACAAGTATATTTATGGAGATTTAGATAGAAAAATAAGCACTGTTTATCTCAGGTCGCCCCAGTAGAAACCTTCTTTCTTTCCTCCTCTCTTGAAAGTCTCCATTTTTTCTTACTTCTCCACTACTGCCCCCCAACCATCAACCCCACTCCAGTCTGTCCTCTGCCCTCCTTCCCTGCTCCTCCTCCCTCCAGCTTTTACCTGAGGGAAGAAGAGGCTGAAGAGGAATATGGATGCTTGGACAAGTGCTCCAGCCTTCTTCCCTCACTCACCGAGATGCCCCATGTTTCTCTCCCCGTGTTCTGGGCCATCTCTGAGTCCACCCCCTGCATCCACCGATTGCTCCCATCACTCATTGCCCACTTGCCTTTTCAAGAGCTTCAGAGCTCAGGAGGTTGTGTATCCAAGGAGAGGCCACTCCACTGCTGGACTGCATGGCAGAAGCACCCGTTTTTTGCTTGAGTCTCTGGCGAAGCTGTTTTCCTTGCCTTGCTAGTCTTTCTTCCCCAGCGAAGACAAGCGGCCAGAAACAGAAAATCTTTCCTCCCTGGCTAAGTCAGGTTTAACTCCCTGGCTTGCTCAAAGTCTCCCTTGCCTTTCTGAGGTTGTGGGAATGAAGTGAAATAGAGGCAGCGAAATTCCACTTATTCAGCTGTTGACTCTTAAAATGCCCTGGTTTTCTGTTACTCCTGGGCGGGGCTGGAGCTCAGGGTAGGAATTCACGGTAAGGTAATAAGAGACCTCGCAATACTGTTGGTTGCCTTCAGCCATTTCCCTCCATCCTTCTAGATAGGTTTATCGCAGCTGTTCCTTCTTCTTGGCAAAAAGTGGGCCTGTAGAATGGGGGGTCGGAGGGGCAGAGGGAGAAAGCTTCTTTTTTCCCTCCTCTTTTGAAAGTTTCTGTTTTTCTTCTTACTTCTCCACCACCACCCAGTCTGTTCTCCACCAACTCCTGCCTTTCTTCCCTCCCCTCCTCCCTCCAGCGTTTACCTGAGAGAGAAGAATAGGCCAAAGAAGAATACGGGGAGGGGCTAGGGGAGATTGCAAAAATTGAGGCCCCTTTTAGGAAACAGCTACAGGATGATGACCAGGCCAAAGATTGCTGCTGAAGCCTGTTCAACTCTCTCCATGTGGGTTTGTCAAGCAGAAGTTTTGGATATAAACGCTCCTTTGGCTTGAGCTAAAATGCTATTTTGGACATTGTTCTCCACACAGTGATCTCCTGGGTCATTAAGGAAAATGAGTAAAAAAGGCAAATCCTTCTTGCAAGCAGATTTGTTTGAAAGATTCACTTAACAACCGCATGATTCATTTAACAACTGTGGCCAAAAAGCTCCTAAAATGGGGCAAAACTCACAACCACTGTCTTGCTTAGTGGTTTTGGGCTCAGTTGTGGTCATAAGTTGAAGACTACCTGTATGAAGCTAATGATAGCTTTGTCAAAGCAGCCTTAAAACCTCTGAAGACAGCAGACAGGATCCTTTTAATACAATATAGCATTTTATAGCAAGATAAACTGTAAAGTAGGTTCTCATAAAGAGCTAACACATCCAAAACCAAAACAACTACATTACTGTTTAACCATGACAGCCCGATTAACACAAAGCTGTAAGTCAGGATGTGATTTGTACGGTTTTGCTTCAGCTGTTGAGACTTGTAAACTTTATGCTGTCATATGTACTGTCTAAAACACCCCATGAAAACCAAATTTCAAATTATGTGGGAAACGTGGAACTAGCTTCCAGGCTACATGTCTAACAAGTCTCAACAGCTGAAGCAAAACCATACAAATCACATCCTGACTTACAGTTTTGTTAATTGGGCTGTCATGGTTAAACAATAATGTAATTGTGTTGGCTTCGGATGCCTTAACTCTTTATGAGAACCCACTTTACAGTTTATCTTGCTATAAAATGTTATATTGTATTAAAAGGATCCTGTTTGCTGTCTTCAGGGGCTTTTAAGTTTGCTTTGATAAAGCTATCATTAGCTTCATACAGGTGGTCTTCGACTTACGACCACAATGGAGCCCAAAATGTTCATTGCTAAGCAAGACAGTGGTTGTGACGCCCCATTTTATGAGCTTTTTCTGCCACAGTACTTAAGTGAATCTCTCACACAAATCTCTTTGCCAGAAGGATTTACCCTTTCACTCATTTTCCTAAATGACCCAGGAGATCACTGTTTGGAGAAGTGTCCAAAATAGCACCAAAGGAGTATTTATATTCAAAGCTTCTGCTTGAAAAACTCATATGGATTGAATTGAACATGCTTCAGCAACAATCTTTGGCCTGATAAGCATCCTGCAGCTGTTCCAATTCTTGCAGCTTGACGAATTAAAGAGAGAATGAAGGTTTTTAGAAAGAGTAGTCCATCTTCCTGCCATCTGTTCCTCCTCCCCTTCCCTTTGTTTTTGGCTGGACTTTTCTATTCCCCATAATCAGCCTTTATATGTTGATCAGACATAATATACAGTACATCTTTTATTTTAACTTTCCTCCAGATAACACAGATAAAGAATTGTTTGAAAGACTAGAAACCTTATATGAACTTCTTGTTGAAAGAAGACTGAGGGGATTTGGGGATTTGGGACTAGAAAGAGTTGAAAAAGAAGGGGAATAGAATTACAAAGGAAAAAAAAGAGGGAAGGGAAAGAATAAAATAGTAACTACACAATAGAAAGAATGGTGGAAGTGAACATACTATATTTTTATTGTTCCTTCAATTCTTTATACTTTTATTGTACAGGTAGTCCTTGACTTATGACTAATTGATTAGCACCTGCGGGCTATGTATGACCAAGATCGGAAGTTAAAACGGTTAGCTGTCGCGTGAGTGAACGTTGGCCCCTCAGCAATTGGGATGCATTGATGGATGTTTGCAGCATCCTGTAGTCACACACCTGCACTTTACCACGTTTTGCTCCCCCCCTCTGGGCAATTACTTCCAGTTTTTGCCAAAACCACTCCCATTGCCAACCATTGGCGCTTGTTTAACAACTGCCACAAAAAGGTTATAAAATCAGGTTGGTCACATGACCAACCCGTTTGATGACTGTCACAACTTAAGACTGTGATGTGGCAGGATTCATTGCCGTCACAATGCAAGACTACCTGCATTTAAAAATTATAATTTTTCTTAAAAAAAAACGAACGTGTGCAATATTGATTTGAGAGACAGCAGAACAACTGCACATCACTGAGGGTTCTACATTTAGGCAAGAAAAACAAAATTCACAGCTACAGTATATGTGGTACCTTGCTCAAAAGGAGCAACTGTGAGAGGGATCTTGGAGTCCTAGTGGATAACCATTTAAATATGAGCCTGCAGTGTGCAGCATCTGCCAAAAAAGCCAACACAATTCTAGGCTGCATAAACAGAGGGATAGAATCAAGATCATGTGAAGTGTTAATAATACCACTTTATAATGCCTTGGTAATATTGCATCCACATTTGGAATATTGTATCCAGTTTTGGATGTCATAATGTAAAAAAGATGTTGAGACTCTAGAAAGAGTGCAGAGAAGATTAACCAAGAGGATTAGGGGACTGGAGGCTAAAACAGATGAAGAATGGTTGCTGGAACTGGGTATGTCTAGTTTAATGAAAAGAAGGACTAGGGGGTGACATGATAGTAGTGTTCAAATAAGGGGATGCCACAAAGAAGAGGGAGTCAAGCTATTCTCCAAAGCAGCTGAGGGCAGGACAAGAAGCCATGGGTGGAAACTAATCAAGGAGAACTTAGAACTAAGGAGAAATTTCCTGACAGAATAATTAATCAGTGAAACAACTTGCCTCCAGATGTGAATGTTCCAACACTGGAAGTTTTTAAGAAGAGATTGGATAACCATTTGTCTGAAGTGGTGTAGGGTTTCCTGCCTAAGCAGGGGGTTGGACTAGAAGACCTCCAAGGTCCCTTCCAACTCTGTTGTTCTATTCTGTTCTGTTCTGGAACTAGATAAATGGCAAAAGCTTTGGGATAGAAATTACAAACTGACAATGACTACCGCATATAAGGAAAATATAAAATGTTTTATTGGTGGCATTTGTTACCGGCAAGACTAGCAAAAAGGTTTAAAAATACATTCGCCAAATGTTGGAAATGTAATCAGACTCCAGGTGCTTATCATCATATGTGGTGGACATGTGTGAAAGCAAGAAAATGTTGGAGGAAAATACACACAAGGCTGGAAAAGATGATTAAGTAGCATATAGACTTAAAGCCAAAAATATTCCTGTTAGGTATAATACCAGAAAGCTATGATAAAGGGACAATATACTTAATACTACCCGTATTGACAGCAGTGAGAATTGTATTTGCACAATATTGGAAAAATGAGAACACCCCAGCAGACGAAAGCATCATTCGGAAACTATTGGACTGTGCAGAGATGGCTAGATTGACATTGAAAATAAAAGAAAAAGGAGATACAGAATACTATTCAATGTGGAATAGGTTATATCAATGGTTAGAGATAAGAGGTAGAATTTAGATGAAGAAAGATTATTGCTATGTGCATGTAAAATATGAATTCTATAATTATAAACATGCTAGTCCAATTAATATCATAAATATGCTAATGTAATTATAAATATTGTTTTAATTATGTGTATTATTATTATCACTATCAGTATATCTGTTATTTGCTTTTTTTAAAAAAATGAAATGCCTGGACAATACATTGTCTTCAAAACATATGTAAATAAAAAACTTGACTAAAAAAAAAAGCAGGGCCAGAAATACAATATTAGCTTTGAATATTGCAAGAATCTTGCAAATCTGGAAGTATATTTGGGGGAGGAGTCGCTGCTGAGATGTTTGTGAGGTACACATTCCTTCTGCAGATTCAGCTGCCACTTGTCTGTCCGTTATCTGGATCTTCCTGTCAAGTCCAAGCAGCCAGGTCCATTTATAAATAGCTAAAGCAAGTGACTTCACTGTTTTTTTTACTTAAGTTACAGAATCTTCTCTGACCACTTGCCAGGTGAGATGGCATAGGTCTTGTGGAAGATCAAGTGACAGGGCAAACCAGAAGAATATAAACTGGAGGCAAACACCATTCTTTATAAGCACTGATGATGTTACTTACTGAAACTTGGGTAGTGAAAAGTCTGTCTCAGAGGTCTGAGCTCCAGACCTAAATCACAATTAGAACGTCACTCTCTCCAGATTCCAATGTATTTATTCAGGCCGGATTCTCAGCACACAATGAGTCCATCAACAAACAAAGGTTTGGGAATAAAGCCCTTTGAATGCTGGGAACTGCACCCTTCTGGCCGCTGGAGCAGCCATTCATCTGGCAGCCTGACTCAGCCGATTGCTGGGACGCCGGGGCATTCATTCAGCTCACTGCTGTAGGCCTTGATCAGCTGATTGTTGGCCGGCATGGAGGCGGTCGGGCTCAGCTGTTCATCACTCGTCACTGCAGCTCTTTGTCGTTCGCTGCTCTCCCCACCACCCATCTTCGCCTAGGTATGGCAAACTCCAGACCGGGGTTTGACAAGCAGCTCCCCTCTACCAAGGTCGCACCTATAAGACAGGAAGCACAGGCATCACGTTAACAGGCCATCACACCCAACTTTCCATTCCTCTCCTGGGTTTGTGGGGATGTTCCTTGTGGAATTTTCTTAGTAGCCAGGTGGGTCTAATATTGTTACATGCTGCTTTCCTCAGTGCCATCTTCACAGCAGTCCACACTCCCTGTAGAGTCTCTATCCACTCATTTGGGCTAAGAGGGGAATTCGACTCCATTAACTACCTGGAAGGGAGTGAAGCCCGTACTATGCACCACATTATTATATGCCACCTCCGCAAATGGCAGGAGTTCTGCCCAATTGGTTTGCTGGTAGGTGAAATAGCATTTAAGGTACCTCCCCATCATGGTATTATTTATTTATTTATTTATTTATTATTTATTTATTTATTTATTTGATTTGCCAATTGTTTACAAGATAATAAGTATAAATGTATACATAGTTGTGAATACATGAAATGGGTACATATAAGAAAAATAAAAGAATAAGAGAAACAATAGGACAGGACGGTAGGCACGTTGGTGCGCTTTATGCACGCCCCTACAGGCCTCTTAGGAAAGGGGTGAGGTCAATAGTAGACAGTCTAAGGTTAAAGTTTTTGGGGTTTGGGGAAGAAACTACAGAGTCAGGTAGAGTATTCCAGACATTGACCACTCTATTGCTGAAGTCGTATTTCCTGCAATCAAGTTTGGTGCGGTTAACCTTGAGTTTGTATCTATTGTGTGCTCTTGTGTTGTTATGGTTGAAGCTGAAGTATTCATTGACAGGTAGGACATTGCAATGTATGATTTTATATACCATGCTTAAGTCAGACCGAAGACTGCGTAATTCAAGGTTTTCTAGTTCTAGAATTTCAAGTCTGGTGGCATAAGGTATTCTACAACGAGTAGAGGAGTGGAGAACTCTTCTTGTGAAATATTTCTGGACTTTCTCAATTGTGCTAATATCAGATACGTAATGTGGGTTCCAGACTGATGAACTGTATTCGAGTATTGGTCTAGCAAATGTTTTGTATGCTCTGGTTAGTAGTGTGATATTACCAGAGAAAAGCTACGTAGGATTAGGTTAACAACTCTTAATGCCTTTTTGGCTATGTAGTTGCAGTGGGCTCTAGCACTTAGATCATTAGAGGTGAGTATTCCAAGGTCCTTTACAGAGCTTGGGTCATCAACAAGATCTTGACTATTCAGCTTGTATTTTATTTTCTGATTTTTTTGCCAATATGTAAGACAGAGCATTTATTTGTTGAGATTTGAAGTTGCCATTTGTTTGACCATTCTGATACAGTCAAGAACTTTTTGAAGGATAGCAGTATTGTCTGTGGTATTGAACAGCTTTACATCATCAGCGAAGAGAACGCAATTGCTCTTAATATGATCACAGAGGTCGTTTATGTAGAGTATGAAGAGAGTTGGTCCTAGAACACTGCCTTGGGGAACACCACTATTGACAGGTACTGGATTTGATAGGACGCTCCCGATTTTGACCATTTGTTGTCTGTTTGACAGGAATGCTTCTATCCAGTTATTCAGTTGTCCAGAGATACCATAGGATTTTATTTTTAGGAGTAGTTTGTCGTGTACCACTGAATCAAAGGCTTTACAGAAGTCTATGTAGATTGCGTCTATTGCTTTGCCCTGGTCGAGTTGTGTCGTCCCATATGTTTTTTGCAGTGTAAGAGTTGCAGATTACAGGATAGTTTTTTTTCTGAAACCAAATTGTTTATTGGAGAGTAGGTTATTTGTCTCTAAGTGGAGGATGATGGATTGGTTAATAATTGATTCCATGACTTTACAGGTGACGCAGCATAAGGAGATTGGCCTGTAATTTTCAACTAGGCTTGGGTCTCCCTTTTTGAAGATGGGGATGACTGTGGCTTGTGACCATAGGTTAGGCAAGGAGCTGGTTCTGAAAGATTTTTCAAAGATTATGCTTAGAGGTTTGGCTATGGCAGTGGATAGCTTTCTTAAGAAGTAGGCACATATTCCATCCGGTCCAATAGATAGAGATGGTTTTAGATTGCGTAGTGCTTTTTCAACATTGTCTTCTGTGAAATCGATATGTATTAGATCATTGTTGTTATCTGTGGTACGGCTAGGAAATACTGGGCATGATCCATTGCTGTTTACAAATACTGAGCCGAAGAATGTGTTAAAGATGTTGTCTTTAATGGTGTCGTCGTTGCAGTCTTTACCATCAGGTCCTATCAAGGGAGGGATGGACCTTGAGTCTTTTAGTTTGTTGTTTACAAAATTGTAAAAAGCACGGTGGAATTGGTGCTTAGAAGGTTTTCCTCTTGTTTAATGTGATAATTGGTGCATTCGGTCTTTATCTGGTGGCATAAATTTTTGTATCGGTTTTTGAAATTGGCAACGTGACCAGATTTGTTTTTCCGCCAGAGTGATCTCTTTTTGGATTGAAGTTTCCTTATTGATATGGGTAATCTGCTTTTTTGTTTTGTTTTGGGAGTTGTTGTTGGTACATATAGTTTGATGACTCTTTTGACTTCAAGTAAAAATATGTTGTAATGGTCTTCAACAGTATTGCATCCAGTGAATAGAGATTGCCAATCAAGGGATGAGAGATCGTTGTGTATAAGATCATAGTTGCCTTTTTGAAGTTACAATTGGGGATTACATCATTGTGGTGATTTTTGTGTGGACGTATGTTGAGACAAAAGTTAATCATATTGTGGTCACTACTGGAAAAGGGTTCTTTAGTTTGTATTCCGTAAATTAAATTCAAACTATTGCAGAAGATGAGATCGAGGCAGTTGTTTAGTCTAGTGTTGTTGGTTACTAGTTGTTCCAGTCCCAGATTTGTAATAGCATTGTAGAAGGTTGTGTGTATGATTTCAGTTGTACAATCATTTAGGGTCCAGTCAATATGAGGTAGATTGAAATCACCAAGAAAGATAAAAGGGTATGGGCAGGATGCAGCCCATGTTAGTAATGTATTTAGCTTGTTTACATGTTCGATGTCATAATCAGGTGCTCTGTAACATAGTAAGAATCGAATTGTGATATTTAAGGATAGTTCACAGATGATGGTCTCAGGAAGAGCAAGCTCCTGGGTAACTTGGATATTTTTAGATGTAAGGATTTTTTATAGAAGATAGCAACACCACCTCCTCGACGATTTTCACGATCTGATCGGTAAACATGATAGTCTCTTACTGTGGTAATGGAGTCGGGAGAGATGCATTGAGCCATGTTTCACAGACAAATATAATGTCAAGTTAGCCATATTTAGGAGGATGAGAAATTCAGGTATTTTATTCACGAGGCTTCTTGCATTGAGTAGTTTGCATTTAAGGCCAGCAGTAGTTGGAATTGAGGTAGTTGGGGGCGTGCGTGCCTAGTCTTGGGTGATGGTGGATGGGTTGAGGTAGGGTTGTGGTTGAGGGTAAAAGCTGAGTATTGGGTTGCGTGGCTTACTTTTGATACAGTCAGCATGGTAGTCAATGTACAGGTCCTTCTCTCCATTGTCTAGACGGTTTTTGAGTTCAATGCGGAGTACACGGGAGCGGGCACGTTGCTGTATGGTTAGGTCAGGGCGGCAACGGAGGTTCTTATGGTTGGTGTTGGTTTTGGCGAGTGAGTTTATAGTATAAATGAATTTACGTTTGCTTGATTCATTTTTGCAAATGACTCTGCACAGGTGTGGGGCCACAGAGCCGTCACTGTTATTGAGCTCTCGGCCAATGCATGAAATGTCAAGTATTTCATCAGCGGAGATGGTTGATGCTTGATAATCCCTGATGATGTTTCGGACAGTTGTGATGTCATCATTGTTATTGGTGACCTCTAGACCAAATAAGATGGCGTTTGGACGTTTCCGTTCACGCTCAACAGCTTCTCTGATGAGGATTGGGATATCAATATTTGTCTGGGTTGTGTTTTTTTGTGGATTGGGTTTTGGATTGGGTTGTGGTTGTTGGGTAGAGATGTGGTTTGTAGCTATTGGAAGTTCAGGTTTTTGCGTTGTTTCTTTTTTTTTTCAAGGTTGGATATTCTTTCTTTTACGGCGTCCAGGGATGCTACTATGGTTTCAATGGTATCAATTCTTTCCAACAGATCCAGTTTGGGTTTGCATGATTTGCAGTAATATGGAAACTCATTGGATGATTCCAGGTATTGAATAAATTGCTTGGTTAATCCCAAGCAGTCATGATGAGTGTATTTCTTACACAGAGAACATTTGATGGAGTTTTCATTATCCTTTAGATTTTTGTAGCATTTAAGGCATGTGCAGGAGTCTTGTGGTTCATTGGTGGGGATTATCTTCTCTTTAGGTTGTGGTTTGGCATTGGATTTTTTTTTTTGACATGGTAAGATAGTATGTTGATTGAATTAATTAAAGAAACAGTTTTAGGTAATCTATATAGCTAATATCACACCAACCACTCAATTGCAGTAATCTCTCTAGTCAGATAATATTCCTGGGCAACTATCAGCCTAATCAATTAAATACTCTAAACACTAATCAGTTAATTACACTAATCATTAATCACACTGTTCATTTAAATTCACTAAATCATTGATTTTACTATTCAATTAAATTACATGAATCTTGATCTTTTCAACTAGTCAGTAATCACACTATTTGCACTAAACACTCTAGTCACACTAATCAATTAGGACAATAAATCAATTGAACCATTAATAAAATATTTTATAGAAATTGATTATCTAACCGTTGATATAGGTGATGAGGTAGAAAAGTTGTAAGTTTTGAGGTAATGAGTTAATCAGTGTTTGATTAAAGTAATGAGGTAGTATTAAGAGTCTGCAAGGAAAGGGTTAATGCTGTTGTTGACTGAGAGGAAATTATTGCTCTTTGTAATAGTAGATTGCTATTACTCTGTAAACAAAAGACTGTAATACGATGCTCAAAGGGTTTTTGAAATAGTGTAAAACTTTCGTAAGCTGTTCAAGTTGAGTAGTAGAAGAAAATATAGTCACGTGGCTTGGGTTTACTTATCCGATTTGTCATTTACTTCCAACTAAATCTGGTAGTAACTCCAGATCGTTTATCGCAGCTATTTTCCTCCTTAGAGTTCGACTTTCCAAGGAAAATTCCACTGCAGAAATTGGAGTGATTTTCTACTAGGATTAATCTTGGTGAGGTAGATGTGGAAGGCATGTGGTTTCTTTTTGTTTGAAATGGCTTCAAAGTGATTGATTTTTGGTGATTTAAATGGACCTCAGTTCTCCATAATTCACAGCCGTTCAGAATCACACCCTCTGTCAGTTCCGTCTCTTTCTCTGCAGCTTAAAATCACACTGTCCACCAGTCACAGCTCATTGAATGGCTCAGAATCGGTCTCTCTGTAAGTGTCCGAATCACACACTCATAAATTACAGCTCGTCCAGGCTCTTATCTCTCTCCGCTTCTCCTCAAGTCTTGGTCTCTCTCTCCTTCCTCGTTGTTTGTCCCTGCCAGCTATCCACTGGCTCCAGGGAAACTTGTCTGGGGGATTTGAAATGAGACACGTTGTCTGGCGTGGAAGATTCTCCGATTAGCTGTGTGTGGGATTTAAATGAAGGTGCGTTGTTTGTGCTCCACTGGCTCCAGCTCGCTTGAGTTCCACCGGTGTGGTTAATAGTTCTCTCAGCTGCCCCATTAGTGCCATACTCGGTGGAATGCCGAGCTGAGGCCTTAAGAGGAACCAATCATTTGAATGAACTGCCTCCAAAACTTAGCCATGAACTATACCCCGCAATCCAATATCATCCTCCATGGAACCTGTTGTGTCCCTGACTAGCTAAGTCTTCAACCTGGTCCGCATTTTGAGTGGGACCACCTGACTGTTCCCATTGGTTGGTGCCGTTTGACAGCAGACTATATAAGGAGCTGTCAAACGGCATCAACTGGGCTTTTTGGGGCTCCGGCTCCAGCCAGCCGGCTGCCAGCCCAGCTGGGCAGCCACGTTAATCTGTTAGTGCTTCAAATAAAGAAACGTTATTCTTCAGCTCCTGTGTCTGCCTGGTGTGTCCGTCCGACCAATACAACACTGGCGACAAGGGTGGGATGTCAGAAGAGACACCCAGGCAAGAAGCTAAGTCACTGAAGAAAGAGCTGAAGCCACAGAATGTCTGGAGCCACAGACAGTCTCTGCGCGCACCAAATTTAAAGAGCCTCCTCAGCTGAGGGGAAAAAAAGTCTCCCTGAGCTGAGGAGAAAGTCACTGCCTGACAGGCCCTGTTGCGTGTGCCCTTTTGAAGGCGCGAAGCTGAAAGTCTCCTGACTGAAGAGAAAGGCACTCTAGCCTCCCGTGCGAAAGGCACCCCGTTGGCGCTACCAAGAGCGCAGAAGTCTGAAAGCCTCCCCAGCCGAGGAACAGACGTCGCCATCAAGGCCCGTGAAGGCCGGCGAAACCCCCCCGTAGAGCAGGCATAGAGCCGCCTCCTGTGCCAAGGGCACCCCCGTTGGCGCTACAAGAGCGCAAAAGCCTACAACTCCTAGCCGAGGGACAGACGTCGCCTCAAGGCCCGTGAAGACCGGCGCGGCCTCCGCTGCTGCCCCCCCGACTCGGCCGCTGTTACCGTCCTGCCGCCGCCGCGGCTTCCTGAGCTGCCGCCTCTGCCACCTCGCTCCGCCGCCGCCGCCTCTGCTACGGCCGCTCCCGCCGAGGACGCCGAGCGCCTCTTCTGCCGCCGCGCCTTCGCTGCTGCCGCTGCGGCCTCCGCTTCTTCTGCCGCCACCATGGCCTCCCCGCCGCCGCGCGCCTCTGTTCTTCTGCCACCGCCACCGCCCGCGGCCTCTGTTCTTCTGCCGCCGCTGCGGCCTCCGCTCTACCGCCGCGCGGCCCCGCAGCCGCCGCCTCGCTGCGCCGCTGCTGCGCGGCCTCCGTTCTTCTACCGCCGCGCCTCCGCAGCCGCCGCCTCGCTTGCCGCCGCCGCGCGGCCTCCGCCGCCGCCGCGGCCTCTTCCGCTCCGCCGCGGCCTCCACTGCAGCTGTTTCCTGTTCCGGCCTCCGCCGCCGTTTCCACCGCTGCCGCCTCGCTCCGCCGCCGCGGCCTCTGCTGCAGCTGCCTCTTCAGCCACCGCGGCCTCCTCCTCCGCTGCCGCACGGCCTCTTCGGCCTCCGGCGCCGCCGCGCGGCCTCTTCGGTCTTCTCCGTCGCCGCCGCCGCGGCCCCCACTGGCAGCCGCCCCGTCTGGGACGCCGCTGCCTCTTCTGCCGCTGAGGCCTTCCGCCGCTGCTGCGCGGCCTCTTCGGCCTCCGCGCGACCTCCGCTGCAGTCGCCTCCCCGTCCCGGCCGTCGCCGCTGCTGCCGCCTCCGCCGCGGCCGCCGACAGCCTGAGCGCCTCCTCGACTCCCACCGGCTGCCGAGCGATGGGCCACTGCCGGTGCAGCTCTTCACCATTGTGGACTGGGTGCAGCCATTGGCTCTGCAGGTCTGCAGCCCCTCCGGGGTTGAGCATGGCTGGTGTTCGTTTCCATGATTCACTGAGTTGTTTGAGACTTTTCTTCATTCTCTCACTTTTGTTAATTAAAATTCTCTCTGCACCCCCTCCTTCCCAGTGACTCTAGGGGATGGGATCCGGTATTTAGGGGGTGGTGGGTGTCAGGCGTTGAACAAGGAGGTGCGCACCCACCATTAGAGTCCTTCCATGCACCCACCTCCAGGGTCTCTCCCACCTGGGCTTGTCTCCCTTGACAGTAGCACTATACTCTCCAGGGGGGGCGAAAGCTAGGTAGGTGGGAGGTTGGATGTTCGTGTCCCAAGGGGGTCAGGAGAGCACAACGAGCCTCCAGCCTTAGGGTTCAGGCACCTCTGCCCTACCCCATGCAGGCAGTCACCAGACATGTTTATTCACCATCTTATCTGGTTCCCCTTCTCAGACTCCTGCCTTGTGACAGGTGGGGTGCCATTTTTTTGTAAGCCTAGTGGATAGGTGTGCAAAGCAGCTACTAGTTCAATTTCCTTGTTATACCATTGTATTCCCAAAAGGCTGGGCAGCGCATGCCCTTAGCTAGGGGAAAGGGGTGTTGTGTCCCTGACTAGCTAAGTCTTCAACCTGGTCCGCATTTTGAGCGGGACCACCTGACTGTTCCCATTGGTTGGTGCCGTTTGACAGCAGACTATATAAGGAGCTGTCAAACGGCATCAACTGGGCTTTTTGGGGCTCCGGCTCCAGCCAGCCGGCTGCCAGCCCAGCTGGGCAGCCACGTTAATCTGTTACTGCTTCAAATAAAGAAACGTTATTCTTCAGCTCCTGTGTCTGCCTGGTGTGTCCGTCCGACCAATACAACAGAACCCATGAAGGCAGTAAAAGTGCATGAGAAACATTTTAGCTAGTCTATGTGCTGATGGCAAGCCTGGGCATGGCATGAAATGTGCTTGTTTGGAAAACAAATCGATGACCATTCATATAACAGTATGGCCATTACTCTCCGGGAGCTCTACGATGAAGTCCATGGCTATGTCCTCCCATGGCCAAGTTGAGTCAGCCATGGACTGTAAGAGCCCAGGAGGTTTCCCTGAGAGAGGTTTCATAGTCACGCAGACCGGACAGGTTTTGACATAAGTTCTCTATATCGTTCTTCATTTGGGGCCACCAGAACTGTCGCTTGGCTAGATGTAGGGTTTTGAGAAATCCAAAATGTGCAGCCTGGAAGAAGAAGAAGAAGAAGAAGAAGAAGAAGAAGAAGAAGAAGAAGAAGAAGAAGAAGAAGAGGAAGAGGAAGAGGAAGAGGAAGAGGAAGAGGAAGAAGAAGAAGAAGAAGAAGAAGAAGAAGAAGAAGAAGAAGAAGAAGAAGAAGAAGAAGAAGAAGAAGAAGAAGAAGAAGAAGAAGAAGAAGAAGAACAACAACAACAACAACAACAACAACTTTATTGTCATTGTACAAGTACAACGAAACTGTGGATGCACTCCAGCAACTGTTCGCAATACAATAAAACCAAAGCACTTAAAAATGAAGATAAGAAAAATAGAGTACCCATGTCTCCATTTGCAATTTGAGAGTACAATATCTACGAATATACACAAAATATACATCCAACACTGACTGTGATGCTTAGTCGAGTATAATACACAAGAGATGGATTGTACTGTAATATGTTATTATACATCTGAATGGGGTATTGAGATTTCACATCTTTTTACAACTTAATAAGGTAGTGACTTTGTGTTTATTTGCGGTTCGGATAGCCCAGGGAAAGAAACTATTTGTTAGTCTAGTGGTGTGGGATTTTATTGACCTAAAACGCCGTCCAGACATCATGGCATCGCCCAACTCTTGGAAGTGGTGGCTCACAGCTGCAAAATTGCACAAGAGGCTCTCCCAGTAGTGCGGAGAGAAGCAGCTGCATGTGTGGAATCCATGTGCATGCCCATGCATGGAAGACTTGTGCGCATGCACATGGCTTCCAGGCATGTGCACACACACAGCTTCTGCCATGCAGCAGGGCTCAACCGAGCAGTCTTTCGGGGCCTGCTCCCCTTCATCTCTGTTTTCCAGGGCATCGGCTGCTTTTCTCTGCACTACTGGGAGAGCATCTTGTATAATTTAGCAGTTGTGAACTGCCACTTTCTTCATAAGTCCCATCTGGAAAGCACTGCGGCACAGAGAAGAAGCAGCCATGTTGAATGCTGTTTCTCTCAGCCACAGTACTTTCCGGATGGGACTTAGAAGAAAGCAGCAGCTCACAGCTGCTAAATGGCACAAGACACTCTCCCAGCAAGAGCAGCCGCAGAGAGAAGCAGCTGCCAACCCAAAGAACACATGGAGCATCTCTGCGAGCGACTGAGGCTCGGCAAGGGACAGAAGAAGCAATTGCAAGATCGCCGCTGCAGCACTTTCAGGATGGAAAGGTCTTTTTACAGGCAAGAAGAACCAACCAGTCCATTCCAAAACCGTTTTGATCCTCTTGCACCCACGCCACTCCCCTCGGAGCCCTTTGGCCTAGCGTGGCAGGCCGCAGGCTGAATAAATTACTTTGGCCCAGGGGGGTGGCATAGTTTGAGGCCAAGGGGGGGGGGCACGGCATGCAGGCAAAGGCCCGGAGCAAGGACAGAGCAGGTGAATGGTGCATTCCCTGATCTGGCCAAGGCAAATGGCGAGCAGGCTGAGGCTCTGGGGCAAGGCTGGAGCTGGGGAATGGCGCGTCTCCGGGGCCCAACCCAAGGCCAAGGGCGAGCAGGCGACATGCTTACCTTTGGTGAACAGAGCGGGAAAGGCGCTGAGGCAAGGCATAGAGATTAGCTGGGCCGTGTGGCAAAGGCAAAATATATGATGACACAACAGTGATTGGTCTCATTCAAGACAAAGACGAATCCGCATACAGATAGGAGGTTATACAACTTGCCTCGTGGTGTAACTGGAACAATCTGAAACTGAACACACTCAAAACCGTAGAAATGGTGGTAGACTTTAGAAGAAACCCCTCCCATACTACCACCTCTTACAATACTAGACAACACAATATCAACAGTAGAGACCTTCAAATTTCTCGGTTCTATTATATCACATGACCGAAAATGGACACCTAACATCAAAAACATCATCAAAAAAGCACAACAAAGAATGTTCTTTCTGTGCCAACTCAGAAAGCTCAAACTGCCCAAGGAGCTGCTGATATAGTTCTACAGAGGAATTATTGAGTATCATCTGCACCTCTATAACTGTCTGGTTTGGTTCTGCAACCCAACAGGACAGACACAGACTTCAGAGAGTAATTAGGACTGCAGAAAAAACAATTAGTACCAACCTGCCTTCAATCGAGGACTTGTATACTGCACAAGTCAACAAGAGGGCTGTAAAAATATTTATGAACCCCTCACATCCTGGACATAAACTGTTTCAAATCCTTCCCTCAAAACGACACTATAGAGCACTGCACACCAGAACAACTAGACACAAGAACAGCTTTTTCCTGAAAGCCATCACTCTGCTAAACAACTAATTCCCTCAACCCTGTTCAAGTATTACAAAGTCTGCACTACTATTACTGTTAATCTTATCATCACTCCTTATCACCCATCCCCTCCCACTTGTGACTGTATGACTGTAACTTTGTCGCTTATATACTTACGATTTATATTGACTGTTTCCTAGTATGATTAATTGCTTATTGTACACTATGACTATCATTAAGTGTTGTACCTTATGATTCTTGACTCCTGATGAATGTATCTTTTTTTTAATGTATACTGAGAGCATTTACACCAAGACAAATTTCTTGTGCGTCCAATCACACTTGGCCAATAAAGTATTCTATTCTATCTATCTATCTATATAGGGCAGAGCCAGCCACTGGTGCGATTTGCTGGTTCTCCAAACTGTGCAGCATCATTACTACTGGTTTGATAGAACCGGTCTGAACCAGCTGAATGCCACCTCTGGACGTGGGTTTATTTGTGATTTTATAACTCTGTAAAACCTTCTCCAATCTCTGCATTACTCTCAAATCAAAGAATGAGAAATGGGAATTTGTTAAATAGGCAAGTCTGCCAATAGGCCAGAATTTCCCAGTTCTTCCTTTATGCTCCCTTTAAATCTTCCTGTGCTGTGCTTTTATAGCATCACCAGAATAGTCCAGCAGCATTTCTCAACTTCAGTAACTTTTAAGATGTGTAGACTTCAACTCCTAGAATTCCCCATGCTGGCTGGGGAATTCTGGGAGTTGAAGTCCACACATCTTAAAGTTGCTGGAGCTAATAAATATTATTCTAGCAGCTCTGTATTTATTTCCTGCCATCAAAACATTATCCACAACAATGATTTATTTGTTGAGTTCTTGGTGTTCATTTTACTGGCTGTTTATATGGTTTGCAGTTTGGTGGGGTGGGCTATTTGAGAAAAGCAAAGCCAGAGGCATTGCAGGGTGGTAGGGTTCAAAAAAATCCAGGGTGGTGTCTACAACTATTTCGATACACACAAAAGTGACAAGGCTTTGATCACTTATTTGTGTCCATTATCTTGCTTATTGACATCCTCTCTGCAGACATTCCTGAACCAAAATAAATCAGGGCAGTATTAGTATACTAAAATGCAAAATGAAAATGTTCTTTATGGATCAGTAAACCCTTAATTCCAATTTGCATGTTTGGAAATTTACCCCGACTTGGACCCAGATATCTTATTCAGTGATAAAATATTTTCTGTTTCCTCACCATATCGAACGACACGGGACCTAACTGCTTCACTGGCTTTCAAATTAAAAGCTGAGATAGGCAAACATCAGATTTTTAATTCTTCCAACAATATAGCCCTGGTTGCTATCAAAGTAAAGCTACTCGTATCAGAGAAAGACTGCCAGTCTGTTTCCTTTGTGAAGTACCAGATACTCTATAAAGTATCATTACAAAGGATGGCCGAATGTGTTGAACTAGAGAAGCAGGCCATATTTAAATACATGCTTTGGATATCTTCTCAAAAATCCTTCCAGGAGGGCAAATATTGACTGGTCTAAAATTAGCCATTCACAGCCTCACAGCTGGGAGGATTGGAGTCCAGCATCTCTCATTTCATTTAATCTAACATTCTTTGCAATTCTTATTGCAGCAGTCAAAAATATTTAGCACATGTGGCAATCAAACTAACAGGGAAAACAAACAGGAGATAGGGAGAATGTGGAGGA
>NC_142010.1:19032230-19133446 GCF_049901735.1 Notechis scutatus | reverse complement strand
TCAAAATATAAAATGCAAAAATAGTTGAAAAAAAGACCTAAGAAGAAGGAAGGGGAGGGAAAATAAAAGAAATATAGTGTAAAGGGGGGAAAGGAAAGGAAAAGGCATCAACTTCCGACTCTCTTTGACACAGTAGAAGACAACAGTACAACCACAACTTTTTGCTTTTACAGAAAAGTATGTACAAGCCATTTCTATAACAATAAGCCTAACTAGTTAAAAAAAAAACACAATTTCAATCACTCATTCTAGCCTTTCAATTCTTTATTAGGCTCTCACCAGGGGTGGGATTCTACCAGTTTGCACCTATTCGCTAGAACCGGTTGTTAACGTTCTAAGCAGTTCGGAGAACCGGTTGTTAGAAGAAATTACTGGCCTAATCCTGTAAGGAAGGCAGGAAGGAAACATTCTGGTGTTGCTTACAGAAACTGCCTCTCCGTTAACCCTTATTACATTCTTGGCAGGACTAGACTACCTGTCTCAGGAACTTCTATGGAGTTTTTTTCCTCTCCTTTGCTGGTACTTTGGTTGTGTGGAGTGACCATTCAAAGTTACAATGGCACTGAAAAAAGTGACTTATGACCGTTTTTCACACTTACATGCCCACAGTCATAAGAGGCCAGGGGAGGAGATGCGTGCCTCAATGTGAGTGATATTGAGTTGGCCACACCCAGCCAATAACATGACCACTAAGCCATGTCCACCCAGTCACATGACCACCAAGCCACGCCCATCACCTAAGAGATCCATCTTTTAACAGATCCGGTTGTTAAAATATTGAATCCCACCCCTGGATCTCCCCCCCCCCCTTCTTATGGCAACTCGAGAGCAGGCCAGGAATGCTTTACGAGTTGACAGTCTTCTGGCTTTGATTTTGAAGAGAACGAGGTCAACCTGATGACCTATCAGTCTGGAGAACCACTAGATAATTAGCGTTCCCAAACTGTTCCCATGGACATGACTACACAAGGAGGGGGTAGATCTTTTCAAGACTACACATTTCTACAGGATGAATGAAGGAGGGTATTGGTATTTACCAGTTCTGCCTCTTCTTTCAAAACCGCAAGTTCAGAATCTTTGGCCCTGCAGTTGTCTCTACTCCCATTCCAGGTTTGTTTTTCCCCTGAGATCCCATCGCATTTGTTTTCATGAAACAGCCAGTCTTTGGGACACAGCTTCAGATTCCCTGAAAGAGTAAAAAATGCCTCCATATTTATTTATTCATTGAAACCAGGGGTAAATACTGCATTATACTGACACCAATTTGCAGGTAGCCCTTGGCTTCATACTGGTACCAAATGACAAGGAAAGGTAAAGATTTTCCTGGCTAGTCATGTCCGACTCTAAGGCGCACAGTCTTCATCTCTGCTTCCTAGCCGAGGGATTCAGGGTTGTCTAAAGACATTTCTGTGGTTAGGCAGTGATTTTGCAGTGTCAAGGCAAAAGAAAACTGATCCCAAGCAAAAACCCTCCCACTCATGTCACATCTTGAAACGCCCTCACCTATCCCCACTCCCTTTATTCTCCCCAAGATGTTTCCTAAACTCCATCAGGACATTTCGGCAGGCGGCTCAATTTCTCAACCATTCTGTGAGTCCTAGAAATGTGTCTGTCCTGCAAACGGGAAAACTCCGATGTCTTGGAGATTCTTAGTCATCCAAGGCCGTAGTAGTCTCAAGAGTGCTTTCTTTTTCTTTCCTTCAAAGGACAACTGGGCTATTTTTCTTTGAGGAAGAAGAATAAAACACTTCTCATCCAAGAAACTTCATCAGTTGTGATGGTGGGTGAGAGAAGGAATGGGGGATAGCTCCTGGCAATTGAGATTGGGCTGTGGGGGATGGAAGGATGGGTTCTAACCAAGCACGTTATCAGCTGGTTTTTCTTCTGCTGAGGCACTGAATCGGCCCCACGTCCAGCTGCTCAGGGTGACTGGTTCTGTGTCTGCCTGGCCACACCCACTCAACAGTATCCACCCAACCATGCCAAATTCATTCAAGCTGAGTCATCTGTGCCAAGCCACATTCATTTCCTTGGGTTGGTCTGGTCATGCCACCTATCCGTGCCCACCTGGTTGTACTCAGATAGCCACCCCCACCCACCCATCCATCTATCCATCCATGCCCACCTGGCCACTAGTGGAACGTTTTGTCCCATTCTGGCTGGCAGAAAGCTCTGTCTGTCTTGCCAAAGGTCGAATTATTGGCCGCTTGATGGATGAACATTCTGGAATTTTCTTATGAAACTTTTCGGACTATTTGAAGACTTAACTGGGATTAGAGATCCTGTGCTTCTCAACTCCCAGGTAAGGGCATGCTGGTGAGTGGCGAGGGGTGGCGGCATACCCAACCGCTACACTGCATGATTAGAGGTGCCGCCTTGGCTAATAACTTTTAACTTCCACTTAAAACTTTTTTCTTTTTCTTTTCCCTGTGGTTGAGTGAATTACAAGTTAATTGCCTGGTTGAGTGCCATTAAATCCAACACACTCCTTTGACTGATTACAGTTAAGGACTTTTATTGCCTCACTTCAAAAGGAGACTTTTAACTCAGTGGTGGGATTCAAATTTTTTTTACTACCGGTTCTGTGGGCGTGGCTTGGTGGGCGTGGCAGGGGAAGGATACTGTAAAATCTCCAGTCAGAGGTGGGATTTGCCGGTTTTCCGAACTACTCAAAATTTCCGCTACCGGTTCTCCAGAACTGGTCAGAACCTGCTGAATACTACACCTCTGTTTTAACTGATTTATCACATGGAACTCATTACATGTTCCATGTTCACATCAAGGCAAATTTCAGCTACAGTGTGTGAAAAATTATCATAGGTTGCTTTTTTCAGTGTGATCAGTAAATGAAATGGTTGTAAGTTGTAAGTCGAGGACTACCGGTAGGTGATCCAGACCTGGGCTGCAGGATGTGAGCCACACAAGAGGTTTCCGTGCTTTAGAGGTGAATCTCTTATCCCTCCAGGCCCTCTCATGGTCTCGGATGTAGAGTTACAGAAAGGTGACAATCATGGCTCTCTGGTGCTGATCCAGGCAAGGGAAAATCAGGGATTTGTATAAATGAAGCATAACCCCAAGACACAAGGAGAGAGTCATCTTCACTCTGGGGCATGTAAGTCACAGATGTTGCTAGAAAATGTAAAAAACAACAACACCTGCACTGAACAAAGAAAGGTACTTAAACGTTTTGGAGGAACATTTATTTATTTTATTTGTCAAGCAAGTATTAAATAACAAGTATAAGTATAAACATGGTTATGAATACATGAAATGGATACAAATAAAAAGAAACAATAGGACAGGGACAGTAGGCACGTTGGTGCGCTTTATGCATACCCCTACAGACCTCTTAGGAAAGGGTGAGGTCAATAGTAGACAGTCGAAGGTTAAAGTTTTTGGGGTTTGGGGAAGAAACCACAGAGTCAGGTAGAATATTCCAGACATTGACTACTCTTTTGCTGAAGTCGTATTTCCTGCAATCAAGTTTGGTGCGGTTAACCTTGAGTTTGTATCTATTGTGTGCTTGTGTATTGTTGTGGTTGAAGCTGAAGTAGTCATTGACAGGTAAGGACATTGCAATGTATGCTTTTATATACTATACTTAGATCGGACCAAAGGCAGCGTAGTACTAGGTTTTCTAGGTCTAGAATTTCAAGTCTGGTGGCATAAGGTATTTGCAACAGTAGAGGAGTGGAGAACTCTTCTTGTGAAATATTTCTGCACTTTCTCAACTGTATTACTATCCGATATGTAGTGTGGGTTCCAGACTGATGAGCTGTATTCAAGTATTGGTCTAGCAAATGTTTTGTATGCTCTAGTTAGTAATACAATATTACCAGAGAAAAAGCTACACAGGATTAGGTTAACAACTCTTAATGCCTTTTTGGCAATGTAGTTACAGTGGACTCTAGCACTTAGGTCATTAGAGATGAGTACTCCAAGGTCCTTGACATAATTGGGGTCATCAACAATCTTTGGTTACAATCTTTGCAGTCCGGAAACAACAGATAGCAATAGCAATAACACTTAGACTTACATACCACGTCACAGTGCTTTTACAGCCCTCTCTAAACAGTTTACAGAGTCAGCATATTGCCCCCGACAACCTGGGTCCTCATTTTACCCACCTCGCAAGGATGGAATGCTAAGTCAACCTTGAGCCGGTGAGACCTGAGCTGCCAAAGTGCTGGCCGCCAGCAGTTGGCAGAATTAGCCTGCAGTACTGCATTCTAACCATTGTGCCACCATGGTTCTTGGTAATATGAACTGGACCTGTGAAGTTACTACCATAGTTATCCATTCCTAACCACAAAATGACAAACATGCAGTCTGACATGACATGAGTTCTATTCCATTCTGGCATTGCGTGGTCATTTGTAAATATGTAGAAGTTTATATTTGTCACTTGCCATGCTCTGCACAGATGTCCAGAGAATGCTTGCTTGCTTATTTATTTCTGCATTCATTAATTTATTTTACTTGTAATCCCACCAAGGTGGCAAAGATATTCAACACTCTTTCCTCCTCCTATTTTCCTCACCACCTCAGCCTTGTGGGTTGGGTTGAGCTGAGAGAGAGTAACTGGCCCAAGTCACCTAGCCGGGTTTTCATGCCTAAGACAGGACTAGAACTTATGATCTTGACCTAGTTCACACACTAGATATATAGGATTAGAATGTGCTATTCTCCGGATTTTTTGCTGTGATCCTTGCTGCTGCCTTGCTGATAGGAATAGTACCCCAAAATATCTGCAGTGGCTAGTTTCCACTTTGCTTAGGTTGAGTGTCTTATATAAAAAGCACTGCATTGTTGTGTATAAATCAGTATACTGTGTGTCTACTTAATCATGGTTCTTTATACAACAGGAAGCTATACCTTAGTGAAATCTGATTGTATGGTACATATTTTTACATAAGGCAGTAGACAGTAGGCAGTAGTTTACATTCCGCCGGATGCAAATGTAGATTTGGCTCTGGGCTTCCTGGGTGATGAAATTGGCAACTTGCAAAGCAAATTTCCAGATGCTGTATACATTATTGCGGGAGATTTTAATCATGTAGATCTTCGTGTGGTCCTCCCTAAATTCTATCAACATATAAGGTGTGCCACTAGGGGTCGAACACCTTGGATAAGGTCTACACGAATATTGTAAATGGATACAGGGTGTTACAATTACCACATCTGGGCCAGTCGGATCACTTGTCCCTGCTTCTAGCCCCGGAGTATATTCCTCTGAGAAAACAGGCAGGGTCGGTAGTCAAGACGGTGAAAAGCTGGCCAGAGGGAGCAATGGAGCAGCTAAAGGACTGCTTCGAACAGACAAACTGGGAAGTTTTTGATCATTCTGATCTTGACGATCACACGGCTGCGGTGTTAGGGTATATGGCACACTGTATTGATACTGTCACGATGGATAAACGAATCCGGGTTTATCCTAATCAAAAACCTTGGATGTCCGGGAAGGTTAGACGTTTGTTGTACGCAAGAAATAAATCTTTTAAGTCTGGGAATGATCTAGATTATAGTGCTGCAAGAACGAACTTGAGGAGAGGTATTAAGCAAGCTAAGGCCGAATATAAAAGGAGAATTGAAGATTGCTTTCTCAGTAATAACATGAGGCAGCTTTGGCAGGGGGTTCAACAACTGACGAACTATAAAGCAAAAAAGGTCTCTTCGGATGGTAGTGCGGCGGTGGTTGAGGAGTTGAACAATTTTTTTGTCCGATTTGAGATCCATCAAACTGAAACTGTCCCTTTGCCATCATTTACTCAGCAGAGCCTCCCCTTCATTGTGAATGAGCAGGATGTGAGGCAGACAATGAAGGCGGTTAATTCCAGAAAGTCAGCTGGGCCCGACTCAATTCCTGGTCGGGTGGTAAAAGATTGTGCTGATCAGTTAGCTGGGGTACGGACTGAAATTTTTAATCGATCCTTGATACAATGCGTGGTTCCTGTTTGTCTCAAGGCTTCCACCATCGTTCCACTGCCTAAAAGGATGCCCACAAATGGTCCGAGCGACTATAGGCCGGTGGCACTAACTTCTATCTTAATGAAGTGCTTTGAGCAGCTAGTTCGAAATTATATTATCTCCTGCCTTCACGATTCCTTTGATGGGCTTCAGTTTGCTTACAAAGAAAACAGATCAACCGAGGATGCAATTATTACTGTGCTTCACATGGCCTTATCCCATTTGGAAACACCGGGGAATTATGTAAGTGTTGTTTGCAGATTTTAGTTCTGCCTTCAGTACCATCATACCGCACAGATTAATAGCCAAGCTCAAAGATCTAGATTTTCCAGATTCTATTTGTTTATGGATATTGGATTTTTTTTAACAAATCGTCCACAAAGAGTTAAACTGAATGATTATATTTCTACTGTCAAGACACTTAGCACTGGCACTCCACAAGGTTGTGTCCGTAGTCCACTACTGTTCTCCATTTATTCATCTGATTGCACAAATAAACATCCCAACAATAGGATAATGAAATTTGCAGACAATACTACGCTTGTAGGACTTATTTCTGGGGATGATGAGTCTGCATATCGGGATGAGGTACTACAGCTATCCCACTGGTGCAAGAATAATAATCTTCTATTTAATATTAAGAAGACCAAGGAGGTTATAGTGGACTATAGGAAAAAAAGAGCAGACATTCAGCCACTGTATATAGAGGGAGTTCGTGTGGAACAGGTGGTGGGATGTAAGTTTCTCGGGACCATCATTACAAATGACCTGACTTGGAGCGCAAACACCGCTGCTTTAATTAAGAAGGCACAACAACGGTTGTATTTACTAAGGATTCTTAGGAAACAACAACTGGCTGAGAGTCTACTGACTACCTTCTATCGGAGTTCAATTGAGAGTATATTATCCTACTGTCTCTGTGTATGGTTCTCGAGTTGCACAGTGGCAGAGAAAAAGGCAATTCAGAGGGTGATCAAGACGGCCCAAAACATCATTGGCTGCTCACTCCCCTCTTTGGAAGAACTGTATAGGAATAGATGTAAGAGGAAGATACTTAATATATTGAATGACTCCTCTCATCCGGGACATCAGCTCTTTGAACTATTACCATCAAGAAGGAGATTTAGGGTATTAAGAACAAGGATGACCAGATTTAAGAACAGTTTTTATCCAAGCGCAGTTTTGAGTTTGAATGCAGGGTCATAAGATTTTTGTGGAATTTAAATGGCTGAGAGTAATGGGGTATTTACATTTTTAAATTGCATAGAGATTATTGTATGGTTGGTTGTGTTTAGTTCAATTTTTTTCTTTTAGTGGTGTTTGTCCAGTTTTACTTTGTGGAAGAGCACCTCATTTCGTTGCACCCGCTAGCGAGTGTAATGACAAATAAATTCTTATGTCTTATGTCTTAGACAGCTTCACACTTGTATTTATCATCCATCTATTTAGGTCATTCTGCTTTTGGGTAAGTTCTGCAGAGGTCTAAAACAGCTTCTGGGGCATCTATGGTGGTCTGGCCCAGCCTGAAGAATTGAGAAGCTTGGAGGTGTGTGGACTTGGTCTGCTTGAACTCCCTAGCCAAGAAGTCTGGAAATTGAAGTCTACACATCTCCAGGTTGCCCACGATGGGAGACACTGGTCTACTGATTTGGCCTGAATAGCCATTTCTGCTCCCGGCCCTGCACAGAGAAAAGGAAGACCTTTACCATATATGCCGGCGTATAAGACGACCCGCGTATAAGGCGACCCCCAACATTTCCACTCAAAATATAGTTTGTTATATACTCGCCCCTCTTCCGCACGCCTTCCACTTTTGCACTTTTTTTTTTTTTTTGAGGCACTTTTGTCTACCGTGAAGCGAATCCCGTGAAGCCGAAAGGAGCAGCCAGCCTTCTCCCAGCTCCCAAGGAAGCGAGGCTCGCACCGCCGGGCTCCGCTGAGGTATCCGGCTGGGGCTGTCAGGAGTTGTTACCGCTGGCGCGGCTCCAATCCCGCGTTGCCTCGGGAAGGGAAAGGCAAAAGGAAGAGCCGCGGCGGCGCTTTGTAATGGCAGCAGCGGCTCCTGGTTTTGCCTTTCCTTCCCGAGGCAACGGACTGGAGCTAGCGCGGAGCCGCGCCAGCGGTAACAACTCCTGACAGCCCCAGCCGGATACCTCAGCGGAGCTCGGGCGGTGCGAGCCTCGCTTTCCTTGGGAGCTGGGAGAAGGCTGGCTGCTCCTTTCGGCTTCACGGGATTCGTTTCCACGGTGCGCAAAAGTGCCTCAGCGCGGGCAGCCGCAGTGCTTCCCAATTACTATTTGCCGGCGTATAAGACGACCCGGCATATAAGACGACCCCCCCAATTGGAGGCATCTTTTTCAGGGCAAAAAAGTCGTCTTATACGCCGGCAAATACGGTAAGTATTTTGGAGGAACTTTGCAATAAAACTGTATTTCCTTAAAAGCAAAAACAAACCTCAAAACCCCATGAGCCTTTGTCTCTTTTCTGTCTGGGGAAGCTATTAAATGATGAAACAAGTTTCCTCTGGAAGTTGTAGTTGAGCAGTCAACTGGTGTCAGGAAAACAGAGAAAAGGAGCATGAAAGGAGTTTTCCCTTTTTTCAAGCCAGGAAGTTGCAGGCAAGTAAGACAGGAAGCACACTTCTGAGGGAAAGGAGGTGATCCATTTCTTCCCAACAACGAAGAGATTTGTTCTTTGGGGAGCTAAAAATTAAACAACTTTTCTCTTGCTGATTTCCAAGAAAAAAGGAAGAGGTTAGTTAAGAGAACTCTGATTCTAACTTCTCATTTCAGTGGGTGCATCCAGCAATGTGAGTTGAACCTTCTTCCCACGTTGTCAACCTCCTCTTAACCTGACTTTGGAAATCTTGTTGATTTAAGATTTTGGTTTTTTTTTCTTCTGCTTTAGATAATATGCAGAACAGCAGATGCTCAAAACTGATAAATTTTTTCGTTCTGTACCGTGGTCGTATTGTCACTGCTGTTATTGCTTTTGTTGTTGGTGCTGTTGTTTCTGCTGTTGTATTTCTCACAGGTAAGTTATCCAAACTCTAATATTGCAAGCTAGGTGATGCTTTTATTTTTTTAGTGAGGGTTTGTTTTTTGCATTCCTTTCTACCCTCCTTCTGGGAGATAACAGCAGCCAGGTTGGACTGTCCCTGGGTAAACCCAGGTTTATTTATCTGCTTGTTTGTTCAAATACTATAGCTGCCTATCACAGTGAATGACTCTAGACATCCTACAATTCAGAACATGTATTACAGTTGATTCTTTCTGTTCGTTACTTTGTCAGAAATATAACATATAGAAGACAAAGCAATAAATTTAGTAGCTTAAAAAAATTTAGGGGCCGTATTTTGCAAAGGGTAGGAACTAATGTCGTACTAGTGTATTAATCAGTATTCAACTAGGGGGGATAATATGTGTATATATCCTGGAGGGGTGTTGATGCATCTTTTCTTTTTTAATGTTTTGATTGTTTTATGGTTCTTTTGTCTTCTTTTGGATCTTTTTTTTTTGTATTTGTATTTTAACCTTGCCTTGAGAAATATATAAATATATATATTTATTTATATTCTGAGGTTTTCGCGGGTATTTGTATGTGGATCTTTGGTTATTCGGGTTTTCTCCCGCGTAAAATTGGAAGTATCTAGGCGACGTTTCAATGAAGTCTCATTCATCATCTTCAGGCTTGTGTCTTCGGCTTTGTGCTTCTTAATGTGAGCTTGCAGCTGCTTCTTCCTTTTAACTGTTAGTGGGGGTGTGACTTGATTGGGTGGGGGTTTGGCTGTGTTCTGATTGGGTGGGGGTGTGTTCTGTTCAGGTGGGGGCTTGGTTGTGCTCAGGTTAGTCTTAGTTGCTGGGGGATTTGAGCTGGTGAGCTGTGATCCTGCTGTTTGGCTTCGTGTTCGTGGTTGTGCCGCATCTTCATGACGGGCTTCAGTTCGCTTCATGTATGGGTCGGAGGGGTTTGAAGCGGGTAGTGATGCAGCTGCGGTACAGCTTCTGGTCCGTGGTCGTGTCTCATCTTCTGTGTGGGTGTGAGTCTGCTTTCTACGTGGAAGTGTGGTGGTAGCATCTTGTGTGGCCCTCGTGGGTATAGGTCTGGTGTCATTCTTCATGTTAGGTACTCGTTTGTTCATGAGGGCAGGTTTCCAAATGGCTGGTAGGCGGGAGGTATCATCTCGTTTATTCATGCTGTGTGGGCGTTTTTCTATCTCTATGGCTTCTCTGATTATTCTGTTGTTGAAGTGTTCGGTTTTGGCGATAGTTTTGGTATTTTTAAAGTCAATCTCATGTCCTGTGGCTTTGAGGTGTTGGACCAGGGAAGAGGTCGGTTCTTCTTTTTTGTTTGAGTTCTTGTGTTCTTCAATGTGTGCACTTATTCTTCTGTTAGTTTGTCCAATGTATGTGGTGGGACAGGCGGTGCAAGGGATTTCGTATACTCCTTGGTTTTCTAACTCGATTTTGTCTTTAGGGTTTCTTAGGATAGTGGATATTTTTCTGTTTGTGCAGAATGCTGTTTTAATGTTGTGTTTTTGAAGGATCTTGCTGATTTTGTCTGTAGTGCCTTTTATATATGGGAGGAGGGCTTTGCTGTTCTCTTGTTCTCTGTCTTGGATTTTGGTTGGGGTTTCTTTTTGGATTAGGGGGGTAATCTTCTTTCTTTGGAATCCATTGGCTGTTGGTATGTTAGTGAGAGTGTGTAGTTCGGTTTTTAGGTGTTGTTCATTGGCTAAGCATTTTGTTCTGGAGATGAGTGTCTCAGCTACGAAATTGATCTGTGCTGGGTGGTGGTGTGAAAGTACGTGCAGAGTCTGTGCTGGATGGTGGTGTGAGTATACATACAAACACATACAAACCGCTATCTACACACATTCTCACACCACCAACACTGAGGTCAACATCCAAGCCGTCGCCGCCTGCCCGCCTGAGGATGCAAGAGGGGGGGAATTAAGTCACCCCCAAAAAGACGGCCTAGCCATTTTTTCGGGGGTCAAAAAAAAAAATAAGGCCCGGCCTTATTTTGTGAGAAACACGGTAGGAAAACTTTGTTTTATCCTATGACTGAATGGATTGATTAGATAGCTTCTAACATTCCTAAACTGAAAAGATAAAGGTTACAGAAGGATGGCAGGATACTATCTCCTGATAAGGAAAAGTTTCTTAGTGTCAACTAGCATTTGGTTATCTAACTTCAGACAACCTTTGTGGCTGATTTATTGTGAAAAGGAGGGTTTATTTTTCCCTTTTTTTCCTTTGTTATGTTAATTATAAAAGGGGAAGTAAGCTAAGGCTCTAGGTTCATTCTTTGAATAAGAGAAATCCTTTTTGTCTGAATATTCTGTAAATTGTAATAAAATGATCTTCCTCACATTGAAAAACGTTTTCTACTGATTTTATTGTTTTTAAATGGTTTTTTTAAAATATTCAGTTGTATGTATGTATGTATGTATGTATGTATGTATGTATATATGGTATTCAGCTTTGTTCGGGTATTTTCCCACGTCATTGTAGTTGTGCTTTTAAAGTTGTAGCAACGTTTCAGCAGAATCTCATCTGCCATCATCAGGCTTCTGTATTGTGTCCGTCTGTGAGTCAGGCCCCCACAGTTGTTTCAGTTTTAAATTTGGGGCAGCCTATTGCTGTGCCAGAATGGTTTTTTTCTTCATCCTGATTGGTTGGGAATCTTGGTCTGTGGAGTTTGCTGTGTTCTGCTTGATTGGTGTTTCTAATATCTTCTGTCTGTTTTGTGGCTTTTTTTGTATCTTGATTGGCTGGCAACATTGTGTTCCTTTATTGGAGGCCTTTAGTGCAGCTTGGCTCCGGGTAAATGGATGGCTATCATTTGTTAGGAAGCTAGGTTTCATCTGGGTGCCTGGTTGGGGTGTGTTTGAGCTGGAGGTATCAGGGGGGATCTGTTTGTGCCCAGGTGTTTGCCTGGCTAGTGGTGTGGAGATTTTTTTGTTTGTGAGTGCAGGCTTCCAAATGATTGACAGTCTGGTGGAATCATCTCTTCTATTCATGCTTTCAGGTCTTTTTTCAATCTCTATGGCTTCTCTGATGATTCTGTGGCTGGGGTTTTCTATAGTGGCTAGGGTTTTGGTGCCATTGAAGTTGATGCTATGACCTGTGGCTTCCATGTGTTGGACTAGTGAGGAAGTGTGTTCCAGCTTTTTGACTGCATTTTTGTGTTCATCCAGGCGGGTACTTATTCTTCTATTGGTCTGTCCAATGTATGCAGCTGCATCACTACCCACTTCAAACCCCTCCGACCCATACATGAAGCGAACTGAAGCCCATCATGAAGATGCGGCACGAACACGAAGCCAAACAGCAGGATCACAGCTCACCAGCTCAAATCCCCCAGCAACTAAGACTAACCTGAGCACAACCAAGCCCCCACCTGAACAGAACACACCCCCAGCCAATCAGAACACAGCCAAACCCCCAACCAATGAGAACACCCCCCCCACCCAATCAGAACACAGCCAAGCCCCCACCCAATCAAGTCACACCCCCACTAGCAGTTAAAAGGAAGAAGCAGCTGCAAGCTCACATTACTCCAAGAAGCACAAGGCCGAAGACAGAAGCCTGAAGATGATGAATGAGACTTCATTGAAACGTCGCCTAGATACTTCCAATTTTACGTGGGAGAAAACCCGAATAACCAAAGATCCACATACAAATACCCGCGAAAACCTCAGAAAACATATGTGTGTGTGTGTGTGTGTGTGTGTGTGTGTGTGCTTAAGTTTTTGCAGGGACTTACATTTATGGTATTCAGCTTTGTTCGGGTATTTTCCCACGTCATTATAGTTGTGCTTTTAAAGTTGTAGCAACGTTTCGGCAGAATCTCATCTGCCATCATCAGGCTTCTGTATTATGTTCGTCTGCCAAAATGTTGCTACAACTTTAAAAGCACAACTATAATGATGTGGGAAAATACCCGAACAAAGCTGAATACATACATACATGCATACATGAGACATGGTCCACTAACTTTTCACCATCTTGTTACCTGTTGCAGATTTTAATCCCCTGCTCCAAAAGCTCCGTATGCTCCTTAGCCAATGAAAGCTTGAACATCTCTGCTCTGGAAGTGCAGATTTCCAGCTATTCCTTATTACAGATAGTCCTCAACTTATGACCGATCACTTAACCACTGTTCGAAATTATGATTCAGCTCTCAAGGGCTACAGATTTGAAGTTACAACAGATGATCCCTCCCTCTGCCCCCCCCCCAGGGAGGTCTTGTGATCACATTTGGGGTGCATTTGTGTATTGTGAGGTCACAACATTTTTGCTGGAAAAATGTTTACTTCTAATTTCTGACAAAAAAACACACATTGGGGAAAATGGATTCACTTTACACTCACCATGTTTGTTTTATGGCCCCTGCATTCGCTTAATGACCACTGCAAAAAATGTTGTAAGATCAAGTCAGTTGTGTGAGGCCTCGGCTTATGACCATCACAACTTAAGACGTCAGAAATTCCGGTCTTCATTACGATCATAAGTTGAGGACTAGCTGTATTCCTCATGCACATTTGTGGTTAATTGACTGTGGAGAATGTTTGTTAGATCATGATCTCTTTGTTTCCCCTCCTTAGTATCACAGATAAATAAGACAACCTTAAACCTAGATGACCATAAGCTGCTATTGGCAGCCTCTGAACCTGGGAGACTCCCGTGCCCGACTGACTGGATTGGGTACCAGAAGAAATGTTTCTACTTCTCAGATAAAGAAGAAACCTGGTCTGCTAGTAAACACTTTTGCTCTCTGTACAATGCCACGCTGGCCATTATTGAAAACGAAGAAAAGGTAAGGGGTGAAAATATCCTACTGTATTGTGGATGGTACCAATTTCATGTAGGGTCCACATACATCAGTTCTGCTAGCAGGGAATCGATTTTATACAATATGTTGATTTTCATTTTGTGCTGGTCTGTGACCATAGCGAAGTTTCAAAAAAAGTTTGGATTGATTTTCATTAAGGAAGAGCATCTATTTATGGCCAGTGTCTTTAGCCTATGTTACTACAGGTAGACCTTATTTAATGACTGCCCTGTTTACTGACTATATAAAGTTACTTTTTTCCAGATTTCATCTCTCCAGCTTTTTTTTCTACTTCAGCCTTTTCGCTTTTTTTGCTCTATGTTCTGGAACTGAGTCCAGTAAACACACCAGCCTCTCCTTTTTGAAATAGCTGCCCCACTTTTAAGGGGAACAGCTCCCTTTTCTCCTGAGTGGGATCCTTTTTAACCTTTCAGTGAAAAGGAAGTGAGAGAAAACAGCACAGTTGTTTTGCCTTCATGCATCCTCTACTAGGATGTATTGAAATCATTGATTTTAGGTCTGGTTAGCACTCTGATTTGACTCTAAAAGGGGGCTTTGAGGTGTAAGGGGTGTCAACATAGCAGCTTTCTGCAACTATTTAAAATAGCTGCACCTTTTCCTGGCATTCTGGGGCAGGAGCTGGCTTAAGGAGCTGAAGGCTTAATGTTCTCAAGCGTTTTGGGAAAAATGGAGCAGGCAGTCTCTGTAACCTGGTATGAACTCCTATATAATATATAATATAATATATAATCAAACAATATTATAGAATTATTGGCCGATTCTAAATATCGGTGATTTGATTATTGAGGAAATAGGTAAACGGTTGAAACATATGTATGCTTGGGGGTCTGTAAACATTTCACAGTGATTTAATGTAATTTAATGTTTACCATTTATTCTGTCCAAAGGATTTTGTGCAGCGTTACAAAGGCAGCATTTCCCACTGGATTGGCCTCCACCGAGAGCCAGAGCAACCCTGGACATGGGTCAACGGAAGTGTTTCCACGTGAGTCATCCTTTCTCTCTTATGCCTTCACTTGAGGAGTGGTGAGACGGGCAGCGTATAAATTTAATAAATGAATGAAATAAACTCTACACCAGCCAATGCTGAAAAGAAGTGGCGTGAAGTTTATTCATCATCCAGGGCAGTCCTGCATATTTTCATAAACGCCAACTTTGTGCTTAAAACTAGAGAATTTAGAGAATGGAAGCAAGCCAATGTGATGTAGTGGTTAAGTTGAGAAACCCAGGTTAGGTCTCTTCTCAACCATAAAAGATGCCTGGGGATTATAGCCTGGCCCTTCTTTCTCATCCCCAGGAGCCAGTATGGTCTGGTAGTGAACGTTTCACATTAAGAGAGAGGAGACCCAGGTTCGAATCTCCTTTGAGCCACTGAAAATTCCTTGCTGACTTTTGGCCAGATCCTCTGAGCCTTACCTTCCTCATATGTTAGATAGGTACTTGTAAGAGCCAGTTTGGCTTGCCAGTTAAGGCAGCAGACTAAAAAACTGGGGACTGTGAATTCTAGTTGTGCCTTGGGCACAAAGACAGCTGAGGGATCTTGGGCCAGTCACTTTCCCTCAACCCTAGGAAGGAAACAATGGCAAACCACTTCTGAAAAACTTTGCCAAGAATTGTCCAGGCAATCTCCAAAAATAGGACATAAGAAAAAAATAAATGTAAAATAAAAAATAAATTAGTCCCTAAACAAAAAGCTGGAATATAAGTCTAACAAATAAGTACATCAAGAAGAATAGTCCCAATATGGCTGCTTTCTAAATTAACTTGGAGTCCTAGCTCAGAATTTGGGCTCAGGAAGAGAATAGACACATCACTAATCACACGTGATTGAAACCAACCAGTTTTAGCAAACGTATGGCCTCCAGATGGACCAGTTCCCATCAGTTCTGAGCACAAAGGAGGAGTGAGTCATAGCTCAAAGTTGCTAGGAAATACCATACTGACTACTGCCAGACTAGCCCATATGAATCCACTGCTATCTTCTTATCACCCACTCAACGTTGCTTCTCCCTATTGGCGAGTTGAGATTTGCTCATTCTTGACTCAGCAAAAAGCTATACTGGCATGAAATTTGGGGACTCCATTGCTACCTCTCCAATCCAAGTCACTGTGGTTGCCTGACTTTTCTTCCAAGACCATGAATGTTGAAGTAGATTTTATGCACCTTGTGACTGCTCTTGGAGATGGTTGGAATAACGAAGCAAATTAGGGCACCAAATTAAGTCCATTAAGGGCGAATTAAACCTCTCTTGCAGGTGGGAGGGAGAGGAAAGCAGAAAAGAGATGTTGCTAGAGCAAGTTGATAACATGGTTAGATGCCAGTGGGGGACAAAGCTTTTAACCCTTGTTGCCCTTGTATTGCAGGTGGGAGGTCCTCGGTGATGGAGGGAACTGTGCCTACATGAATGACGAAGGCAAAGCAAGCTGTTCCAGGTGCAGCACCCACCATCACTGGATATGCAGCAAGCCTGATTGGTGGGCCGCAGAGAAATCTCACCCCCAGAGCACCCCTCCAAAGCAATTAATCCAGGCTGCGCAGAAACACAAGGCTACGCCGCCCACATGGCCTGTGGGAACCCTCCCCGCCCCCTCACTCCTTACCTGACAAACTTGCCTGCTAAATTTATATTTTTCCTTTTTTCTGACCATCATCTGTTCTGCTGTGCTGGGAGATTTAGATTAGCTAGGAAGCAGAAAATGGTTGGATTTCTTGCTTTCTCACTAGTTGTCAGCCTTCAAGATCTTCTACTATTGCTTTGCATCTTTTGGCTGCCATAAGTAACGGGGGGGAGGAGGGGGTAAAGTCTGGGAAGTGAGCTGGAGGTGTTACATTCTAGTGTTGTATAAAATGAGGAGGGGGGAGTATAAATTCTTGCTTAGGTTTCTATTTTTCGCTTAGCTTTCTTTTCTCTGCGCAACTGCAAACTTTTATGAAAATATGCCAAGGTCAAAGGAAAGAGGCCTCATCATCACCTGAAGATGTCCACATGATCATATTCACAACTTTTAATTGGAAGAATCATTTGAACTATTGGGGGTGGGACCATTTCCATCACTTTGTATATGTGATTTGCGCGCCTAATTTCCCATATTCAGAATTCTATGGTTGCTACCACTTCAAATTCAGTAAAAGATATCTTTTCTCGATTTTTTTCCGGTTTGTCGGCTTTGCGAGCGGTAGGGATTCGCGAAGCTGCGCGATCCCTGCTGCGCTAGCCGTTTTTGGGGCTCCGATCCGAAAGGGTGCGGAGCAAGGCTGCCCTGCAGGGGCAGCTGAAGGTAGGGGGATCCGGGAAAGGGTTTGGGGGTGCTGCAGACCCCCTCCCTAGCCGGCAGAACCTCCTTTTACCAAGCGGTGCAGCGGCGGTCCGTAATGAGCGCCACAAAGAAGCCGGCAGCTGGGCAAGTATGCGCTGGAGGAAGAGGAGAAAGTTTTTAAAAGTGAAAGTCTTCTTGGTCGATCCAGGACTCTAAGATATATTTAATTTAATTCCTGAAAATGATGGCTTTTTGGATGATTCTTTCCACAAGAGAAAATAAGCGGCAATTCTGAGGTGCTGAAAGGAAAGTTTACTCTCCCCCCCGACGGAATTAATAAATGGATATTGAGAAACCTGTTTTTTTTTTCAGGTAAAACTAGCTTTTTGGGATAAGTCGGAAGGAAGAGGACAAAAAATATATTTATCTGGTTGGATTTTGTTGGAGGAGATGCCTTAAGGATTTGAAAACAGAAATAAAATCTTAATAAGGCTTCAAAACACAGATTTGAATTTTCCTTTGTCTGATACTACCCCTGGAAGAGAAAGGGGGAATTTTGGCTTGGCTTGGATTGATTGAGGATTGTGGACTTTGGGATTGTCTTATTTTTCTTTTGGAATATTTTGGTTGGTGTGAGAAGAAAGAGGGAAAAAAGAAAAGAAAAGATCTATAATGGCTTTTTCTTTTGAGGAACTGAGGGATGAATATGAGCAAACAAAAGCAGCCTGTAAAGATGGTATGGAAAAAGCTTTTCTTTTTTTAGAAATGGCGTTGGTTAACTATGAACAGACAATACAGATGGAAGCTGAAGAACAACAAGAAGAAGATGAAGACGCCATCTTCAATGAATCCCAAAATTCATCTAAGAAAGAAGGAAGGAAGAAAGTGAGGAAAATGAAGGATTTAAGATCTAAAAAACATTTAAGAAAGAGAAAAATATGATGCAAAATAAATACAATGATAGCAATCAAGAGAAAAGGGAATACAACAGAGAAGGGATGCCGGCAAGACAGAGGTTAGAAGAAGGGGGGGTAGGAAGATTTGGTGGGGGAAGAAAAGAAAGGGAAAGGCGGAGAAAAGCCACAAAGTTTTAAAATTAGATGAGAAAAGAGGAATCTTTTTTAGGGATAATGGGTAAAGCATAAATTTTCTTTAAAAAGATTCTGCAAGGTACACAAGATGGTATTGTAACATTTGTATTAGAAATAAAAAATTAGAATGGCTTAAGAGTTAATAAGAAATTAAAATGTTGAAATGTTTAATAATGATTGATTTTTAAAATGTAATAAAATATTGAAGGGAAAGGCAATGAGAATGCTATAAGATTTATTATTTAGATTTATTATTTAACTATGTATTTAGGAGGATATTATGTATTTAAACATTTTTGATTTTTTACTCTGTTTTTATTGTTACTAAAAGTAAAAATTAGTAGATAGAATGTACCAAGCAGAATCAAATTGGGTATTAGGTGTTATTTTAAATGTTAATCTAATTAATTTAGGGAGAGGATAGAAAGGCATCATACTCTGATTAGTGATTTCAGGAGAAATTCTTTTTTTTTCATTATAAGGAATGAGATAGAGGGATAATAAAGGATGGGCAAAAGATACAAATATAATGATTTAAATTAAGATGGATTGAATAAGATAGAATTATGAAGAGTGAAATGTGTGGAGAAGTTTATATAGAAGATACAGAATGGTAAATAAAATAAGTAATGATCTGTAAGATGAGCATGAATATAATTAAAGCCCATATAAAGAGAGGTACCTGGGGCCAAGTTACTTTACTAAAAGATTTTTTATATGTATGTTTGTGTCTGTTTATGTCTTTGAGAGTATTGGTGAAACCTTGTAGAAATATAGAAAGAGAGTGACGATAATCAAGTCAGAAAGAAATAGATGAAATAATATAGAAATGTATAAGATAAAGTTTTATCTGACTTGTTAAATCTATAATGGAAAAAGGTTCAAATATGTAATGGTTGATGATGATTTGTTTGTTTTTGAAATTAATAAAACTTGCTTAAAAAAAAAAAAAAGATATCTTTTCTCTAACCCAAAGAGTCTAAGTATTTCTTTCTTGAATTTTGAATGGAGCTCCACCTGACACTAGTCTTTAGATCCTTGGCTCCGCTTTTAAGCACCAAACCTCCATTAGGACTGAAGGTTTGCTTGCAAGCAAATTCAGTGCAGACTCACGGCAAGCAAATTTGAGAGACTGAACTAGCCGATGGCAGATAGATCACTGAATGATTCTGTGAGCAACTCAATCTGCCTGCTTTGCTTGATTTTGGGTGAAAGTTGCTCTTTTTTAATAAAAAATTCAATATTTACATACATGGTGTGTTGTGAGTTAATTTTATGAGTTTGCTTGCAAGCAAATTTTATGTGACAGACTGAGCTAAGAGATAAGATAAGAAGAACTTTATTGTCATTGTACAAGTACAACAAAGCTGTGGATGCACCCCAGCAACTGTTCGCAATATAATAAAACCAGAGCACTTAAAAATGAAGATAAGAAAAATGAAGTACCCACGTCTCCATTTACAATTAGAGAGTACAATATCTACGAATATACACAAAATATACATCCAACACTGACTGTGACACTTTGCTGAGTGTAATACACAAGAGATGGATTGTACTGTAATATGTTATTATACATCTGAATGAGGTATTGCGATTTCACATCTTTTCACATCTTAATAAGGTAGTGACTTTGTATTTATTTGCGGTTCGGATGGCCCAGGGAAAGAAACTATTTGTTAGTCTAGTGGTGTGGGATTTTATTGACCTAAAGCGCCGTCCAGACGGCAGCAGGTCAAAAAGATAATTGCCAGGGTATGAGGGGTCTTCTATGATGGCCTTGATTATGCTTTGGTAGCAGGACCTGGCTAAGTCTTCCAGGGAGGGCAGAGGGCAACCAATGATCTTTTGAGCTGTGTTTATCATCCTCTGTACAGTTTTCCTGTCCTCAGCTGAGGAGCCTGCATACCACACACCCAAACAGTATGTCAGAGTGCTCTCCACAGAGGCTTTATAGAAAGCCAGCAACAGCTTCTTATCCAGATTGTCTTTCCTGAGAACCCGCAGGCAGTGCAGCCGCTGCTGAGCCTTCTTCACTATGGCCTTGGTGTTAGGGGACCAGGAGATATCAGCTGAAATATGAATGCCAAGGAATCTGATCGTAGGGACAGTTTCCACTCATTCTCCGTTGATGAGTGGGGCATGGTCCTGACCATGTTTCCTGAAGTCCATAATCAGTTCTTTGGTTTTATGGCCATTCGGTGACAGATTGTTCTGTGAACACCAGACAGACAGGTTCTGCCCTATATGCCGTCTAATCCTCTCTGGAGATGAGACCAGTTATGGTTGTGTCATCCACAAACTTTATGATGGTGTTTGTTGCGTGGCTTGGTGAGCAGTCAAGGGTGTACAAGGTATATAGCAGGAGGCTCAAGACACAACCCTGGGGGGAACCAGTACTGAGTGTAATAGTGGAAGAAAGATGGTCTGTTTGTCAAAAAGTTCTTAATCCAGGAGCATGTGGTGGTGGGGACCTGCAGATTATACAGTTTGGTTACTAGTATATCTGGGATGATAGTGTTAAACGCAGAGCTGTAGTCCACAAAGAGCATCCTCACATAGCTCTGTTTGTTCTCCAGATGACTCGGCGCTCTATGAAGTGTGATGGCCACAGCATCCTCTGTTGCTCTATAAGCAAACTGATGTTGATCAAAGGAGGGCGGGAGGTAGTCTCTGATGTGCTGTGAAACTAGTCGCTCAAAAACCTTCATAATGGAGCTTGTTAACGCTATGGGCCTATTGTCATTTTTATGCTTGGCACGCTTAGAAGAAGAGGCGGAGGCAGCATAAAGCTCTAACAGGCTTTATTGTTAACTTGTAACTCAGCTGCGGCTAGCCGCGGCTCGCGGCAGCAGCTGAGAGAGAGAGACAGCTGATTCCGTTTGGTAGCTCCTTTTATACCAGAGCTGTCAAATGGTTCAGCCAATCAGGGACTTCCTGGCTCCTGCTTAAACAGTGGACCAGAGTGAGGACTTGCTGGCCTTAACACTCCTTCCCCCTGGCTCTGCACAAGTGTAGTCGCTCAGATGGGTGGGGCGACGCCTCACTCGCTCTAAGCACCTTAGATATGCTGGAGGCTGCGATGTGGAAGGACCTGCTGCCGGGCTGGCGTTCTCCCCTCGGGGTGGTGTCGGCTCTCCAGTCATTCTCGGGTGGCCATGGAAGGTCTTCTGGTGTCGCTGGAACCTTTCTGAATGCCAGCGAGTGGTCTCTTTTTGGTGTTGCGGCTTCCCCAGGTACGTCTTCTGCAAGAGATTGCTGATCGGGAGTCGGTTGGCTATGGGCCTCGGTTTTGCCCCATTCATAGTCTGCGGCCTCAGTTTCCCTCTGGGCTGGACCTGTTGGTGTACTCCAACGGCTTCTTATTTGGTCCACATGTCGGCACCATAACCATCCATCCGACAACCTCACCCTGTAGGATTTGGGACCTGTTTTTTACTCAACCCACCCGGGCAACCATAAGGGATTCCCTGCATAATTTTGGGAGTAGACTGGGTCCCCAGGCCTAAATTCCCTTGCTAGATGAGTTGAGGGGCACCTTGGGGACATAATTAGGGTGTAGCCTGTCTAGGGTTGTCTGGAGTCTCCTTCCCATTAATAGTTCGGCCTCCTTTTATACCGGAGCTGTCAAACAGTTCAGCCAATCAGGGACTTCCCGGCTCCCGCTTAAACAGCAGACCAGAGTGAGGACTTGCTGGCCTTAACAGTCATTGAGAGTGTTTATATTTGTTTGTTTGGGAACGGGGATGATGGTTGCAGCCTTCAGGCATTGTGGGATGATGGCATATGTTAAAGATAGATTGAACAGCTCTGTAAGTATTTCTGCCAACTGGTCAGCACACGCTTTAACTACTGCACCAGGAATGCCATCAGGCCCAGCAGCTTTCCTGGGATTTACTGCTCTCAGTGTTTTTCTCACCTCATGCCCCTGAAGAGAGAGAGGTGCAGCGTCGTGGTCCTCATGAGGCAGTATGACCAGGTTCTTGGTGGTCTCAAAGCGTGAGAAAAAGCTGTTCAGCTCCTCTGCCAGAGTGCTACTGCTCTCGCTGTTTGTTGGGCCCTGGCCTTTATAGTTGGTCAGGGCCTGTATCTCCCTCCACATCTGCCGTGGGTCACTGTCAGTAAAGTGGCCCTCGACTTTCCTCCTTAGCATGTTTGATGCCCCTTCTCAGCTCAGCTCTGGCAGTGCTGTACTGTGAGGTGTCACCTGCTCTAAAAGCCAGGTCACAGGCCCTGTTCAGAATCTGGATTTCGCTGGTCATCCAGGGTTTCCTGTTTGGGAAGGTCCGTATGCGTTTGTCCATTTTCTACACAGGTCTTCATGTAGAAAAGCACAGTCTCTGTGTATAACTCGAAGTCCTGTTGTTTGAAGATGCTCCAATCTGTGCGGGCAAAACAATCCTGAAGCTGGGAGAGGACTAGCCAATGGCAGATAGATAGATCTCTAAATGAATCTGTGATTCTGTGAGCAACTCAACCTGCCTGCCTGCTTTGCCTGTTTTTCGGTAAAAGTTGCTCTTTTTTTATAAAAAAAAATCAATATTTATATAAATATTTATAATATTTATATACAAGCCATGCCCAGCCAGTTACATGACCACCAAGCCACACCCACAAATTAGGCACGCCCACAGAACCAGCTAGTGGTCCCTGGGATCTAAAATTATGAGTTTGGTGGTCCCTGAGGTCCAAAAGGTTGGCGACCCCTGAGCTAAAGTAACACATGGGCCTTACTTGCAGAGAAGGGGAAATTATTTCTGCCTTTGCACACTGTAAACCTAGCATATCTGCTCGGGTTATGGTTTTCCTTGGCTCTTGTGCTGGTCAGTGATCAAATCTCAGGGTGTCCTTTTTTGAACAGATAACGGCCGCTAGAGTCAGGGTGGTGATGTGAAAAAAGAGGGGCCAGAGATTCCTCCCCTCCCCTTGACTATGTTAAAAGAAGCTCTTCTCAGACCCTGGTTGGGATAGGTAGAAGGTGCTTCTGATGTTTAATCAGTTGCTGCTTTTGCCTGGATTTTCTTCTGCATGATATAGTCCGTGTTTCTGCTGTTGCACTATTACATTATTATTCCTTTATACTGTTTACATTTCTACATTGTTTATTAGTCTAAACTGTTTACACCTCCAGATAGTTTAGACCAGTGGTTCTCAACCTGTGGTCTAATACGGGATGGCAATATTGTCACAAGGGATCCGCAAAGGCTTGAAAAACGTTATGATTTAAATCTTAAATCTTGGCCACCAAAAGTATTTCAATGGGTTCCATGGTGAAGAAAAGGTTGAGAAACACCGGATAGCAGTAGCAATAACATGTAGACGTATATACCGCTTCACAGTGCTTTACAGCCTTCTGGGAGCAGTTTACAGAGTCAACACTAGAGGTGGTATTCAGCAGGTTCTGACCAGTTCTGGAGAACCGGTAGCGGAAATTTTGAGTAGTTCGGAGAACCGGCAAATACCACCTCTGACTGGCCCTGCCCCCATCTATTCTCTGCCTCCCGAGTCCCAGCTGATTGGCTGGGTCTTCTTTTGTTGCCCTGCACAGGAGAACAGAGCTGGAAAGCAGGTTAGTGGGGTGGGGAGGGAATGGGGATTTTGCAGTATCCTTTCCTCAGGAGTGGGGCGGGAATGGAGATTTTACAGTATCCTTTCCTCAGGAGTGGGGCGGGAATGGAGATTTTACAGTATCCTTCCCCTGCCACTCCCACAAAGCCACGCCACAGAACCGGTAGTAATATTTTTTGAATCCCATATTGCCCATCAGCATATTGCACCCCCAAAATCCTCATTTTACCAACCTCGGAAGGATGGAAGGCTGAGTGAACCTTGAGCCAGTGAGACTCGAACTGCCAAACTGCTGCCAGCCGGCAGTCGGCAGAAATAGCCTGCAGTACTGCATTCAAAGCACTGCTCCATCATGGCTCTTATAAGACCTCCGTATTGATTTTAGCATTATATTGTTACAGCTCTGCTTCACAAGTGGCACTGGTTGCCAGTTTGCTTCTGGGTCCAATTCAAGATGCTGATTTTAATCTTTAAAATCCTTCATGGCTTGGGACTGGGTTACATGAGCAATTGCATCTGCCCATCGCCAATTGCATCTGCCCATCGCATTAGCTCTGGCAGAGAAAGCATGCTGCTAGGGATCTACCTTTAGTGCAGGGGTGTCCAACCTTGGCAACTTTAAGACTTGTGGACTTCAACTCCCAGAATTCCTCAGCCAGCAAAGCTGGCTGAGGAATTCTGGGAGTTGAAGTCCACAAGTCTTAAAGTTGCCAAGGTTGGACACCCTGCTTTAGTGGATCCCAGGAGAGGGCCTTCTCTGCTATGAGACTCACTTTATGGGACATTCCTCCCCAACCTCCATGTTGATTTTCCAACCTTGTTGATTTTCTGGAAGTCCCTCAAGTCCTGGTTATGACATTAACACCAGGAGATCCAAGGACGGGGGGATCAAACTCGATTTCATTTTTTTAAAAAAAGGTTTTTATTTTTTAAGGCAAACATATACAAACAATACATAAAAACATATTCCATTTTATATACGTACAGGGCGTCAGTTGGTTACGAATCTTTTGTGCTATCCTTTCATAGTCATTAGTTTATATAGATTTCACATTGTCAAACTAACAAATGCTTATATATTTATCAGTTACTAATCATCCGTGACTATTTTTCCATCATTTTATACGAGATATTCTAATTTTCATTATGATTTAATCTTATACATTCATCCAATGGTTATATATTTTATATTGTATTCTATATCAATCTATTAACTTTTATTGTAAGACTTACTAATCTATTTCTTTACCATGTCTTTTTATCTAACCATTGACAAAATAAATCCCATATCATATAAATTTGTTTATCTTCTTGTTCTCTAATTTCAAATGTCAATTTACTCATTTCAGCACAATCCATAATTTTCTTAGTAACTTCCTCCTGCATAGGTATTTTATCATTTTTCCAATTCTTAGCAAATACAATTCTAGCCGCTGTTAAAACATTTACAATCAAATATTTCAGCTCTTTGTTGTATATTTCCAGTATAATTCCCAATAAAAAGATCTCTGGTTTAAAATCTATATGTTGTTTTATAATTCTTTCCAACCATGTGTGGATTTTAGTCCAATATCTTTTTGCATCTGAGCATGTCCACCACATATGGTAATATGAACCAGGTATCTGATGACATTTCCAGCATTTATCCGATTTATTCTGAAACATTCTCTCAAGTCTCGTTGGGGGTAGGTGCCACCTGTAAAACATCTTATACAAATTTTCTTTATATGCAGTTGACATTGTCATTTTATAATTTTGAGACCACAATTTTTGCCATTTTTCCAAATCAATCCCATATCCAATTCCGTCCTCCCCCCAAGCAATCATCATTTCTTTAACTTGTTCCTCCTCCAATTTAAATTCTAATACATGTCCATAAAGTTTTTTAATTATCTTTTCATCAGTACCCATCAAAATTTTATCTAAATCAGTCAACTTATCCTAAATACCTTGTTTTAAAATCTTTATCAAATCTAGATTGCATTTGCAAATATGAAAACCAATTCATTTTATACCTTGTTCTTCCAACATAACAAATGTGGCGAGAAAAGTCGTAAATTTAAGTTCAACCTTTTCATTCAATATCTCACCATATCTGTTTGTTCCTTTTTATATATTATTGGATAAGAAAAAGCTTCAATGGTAGATATCCATAATGGAATTTTTAAGTAGTATTGTCTTTTTACCTTCTCAAACTCGATTTCATTGCGGGCCACATCAGGGTTGTGTTTGATCTTGGGGGTGCGGTGGGTGCAGCCAGCTTGATGTCACTCGTGTCGGGGGCGTCCGTGGTGACTCAAGTGCTCTGCCCGCGAAAATGGGCTCCAGAGTTCCATTTTCAGCTACAACGGCCTCCTGCCGCCCTCTGCCAGTGAAAATGGCGCTCAGGGGTGCAGGGCGCACACACCTCCTCCAAGCTCTATTTTTACTGGCAGAGGGTGGTGGGAGGCCGTCGCAGCTGAAAATGGAGCCTGGGAGGGCCACATGTAGCCCTCCCAAGCTCCGTTTTTGCTGGCAGAGGCACCACGGCAGTGGTGGGATTCAATTTTTTTTACTACTGGTGGGTGTGGCTTGGTGGGCGTGGCAGGGGAAGGATATTTTAAAATCTCTAGTCAGAGGCGGTATTTGCCGGTTCTCCAAACTACTCAAAATTTCCGCTACTGGTTTTCCAGAACTGGACAGAACCTGAATACCACCTTCTACACCACGGGCCGGTCCTTTGCTGTTTCTAGGGCGGCCCCATGGGCCAGATCTAAGTACTCCACAGGCCGGATCTGAATTTGACACCCCTGTTCTAGGGAATCAGTGAGATTGTGATGTAGATCCACTGCTGCTGTTGACATCTATGGTACTGTCCCCTAGGCCTTGTGAATTTATTTTTTTAAATAATGACTTTTATTATTTGTTTACCATTTCAGCCCCTATCATTGTCAAATATGAAGGCCATGAAGATAACTTTCATGTTTATTATCTCTTTAAATGACGCTAACCCCATAACCAAAATTCAGGTGACCAAATATAAAGTCAAATATCAAATACCAAGCTATACAACTATGCAAAACTTTTAATTAGGTATATTTTTATAGTCCTATTATTTTTTCTCTTCCCCAATACACTATTTCGCTTTTTACTGCATTATTTGACTGTAAAAGCTGGTCAAAAGCTGTAATAATGATACTTGGTTTGATTTGATTTGATTTGATTTAATATTTTATTACTAAATTGCATGCAGCTCAGACCCACTTTTGGGAAGATGGTCACTTTTGTATTTACTTGAAATACAAATAAATGAATTAATATGTAAAAGTAGTGTATGTTGAAAATTATGGCAATTGTTTTATTTTACATCCTGTCATAATGATACACCTAATTCATTCCTGGCCACTTTGATAATGTTGTCAGAAAAATGCTCATCTAAAGGGAAAAAACAAAGCATTTGGAGGCCGAATCAACAAATACTTCATTGGAATATCACTGGGTCCAGCTGACCTATTAAAACCACACTCTGTGTAGGATTACCAAATACTTGGATGGGCAAAGGATGACACACACATTGTTAAATTTTCCTAGCATCCACAACAAAAATTACAGGAAAGACTAAACAAACAAAAAAAATCCTTCTTAGTTTGTATTTTGTTTACACATTTAATTTTTGAAGTTTTTTTTCTGTAAGATTAAAATACAGTTTTGTTATAAAAAAAATAAAGATATTACACATTTTTAAAAAATACAGCAAAAAATGCAAACATGAATGACTTTCTCCAGCATCAGAAAGATTGATTTTTCAATCACAATGTTTTTCCAACAAATATTTACTTTTAAGAACATCGCTAGCAATAAGATAAAATTAGTATATATGAACTCAATATGAAATAGAATCTGGACTTGTACATAATTAAGATTAGAAAGAAAGAAAAAAGAACAAAACGTTCAGATGTGCCAATAGCAATACGGGTCTATGCTGGCCACATCAAGCCAGCAGTGTCAAGTCCTCCCATTTCCTAGCAATAATTAGTGGGGTTTTGTAAGGGTGAAGAACTGAGCGGATGAAGTGAGCTGTGTGCTTTCTCCCCTTCTGAAGCCAAAGTGAAGGGCAGATCTGTGTCTTTTCTGTAGCTGTTAGTGCAACTTTAAAATATATGGATGTACCAGGCTGAGACAAAGTTCATACATCTTAAGATACATAAATTAACATGAGAATATACAAACAAACAAACACTAAGCAATAACAATTTTAAGGCATCCAGAAAAACAGATATATACACGCTCCATTGTCCTAATCAAACGAGCGGGTTGCCTCCAAGATTACATTCAATTTTGCATTTTTAACTTCAGAAACGTTTCAGAGTTTTCTGTAATATTTCATGGCACAACATAATACTTCATTAACATGAACTGCACATTATGAAATACAGGTAGCCGTCTACTTATGACCACAACTGAGCCTAAAATTTATGTTGATAAATGAGAAATTTGTTAAGTGACATTTGTCCCATGCTATGACTTTTCTTGCCACATTTGTTATGTGAATCACTGCAGTTCTTAAATTAGTAATGTTGTTAAGCGAATCAAGTTTCAGAAGGTCACAACGGATGATACTGGGACACTGCAACTGTCATAAATGTGAATCAGCTGTCAAGCATTCAAATGTAAAATGCTGACTATGGGGGCAGGATGCTTCAGTGGTCATAAGTGTGAAAAATCATCATAAGTCACTTTTTTTTTCCAGTGCCGTTGTAACTTTGAACGGTCGCTAAAGGAACTGTTTTAAGTGGAAGGCCACCTGGATTCCTGCCCAGTGTAATTATTGTAGAGTCCTTCCTAGTTTTTCTCTTGAATGATTTATAGCGCCAGAGCTTCTGTCTCGCAGATCCACTTGGTCACAGCACTGCAAGATTCCGAGATGACTTTTGGGCCCTTCACCATCCCACAGCTGTTTCCTTGAGCCTCGGTTATGTTTGGCTTCCTGCGGGAGAAAAGAAAGCAAGAAAGATTGTCAAGGGGGGAAGAATTATTTTATTCTTGTTTGTAACTCCTTCTATTATAATATGTCTACGTACTGTCCTCGACGTACGACCACAATTGAGTCCAAAATTCCTGTTGCTAAGTGAGACATTTGTTAAGTGAGTTTTGCCCCATTTTACGACCTTGCTTGCTTCGGTTGTTAAGTGAATTGCTGCAGTTGATAAGTTCATACTTATAACCATTGCCGTGTCCCATTTTTGTCCCGTGATCACCTTTTACGACCTTCCGACGAACAAAGGAAGCCAGATTCACTTAACAACTGGATTACTATCTCATCCAGGGATCCAGTGGTGATTCAGAAAAATTTCTACCAGTTCTGTGGGCGTGGCGTGGCTTGGTGGGCGTGACAGGGGAAGGATATACTGCAAAATCCCCATTCCCTCCCCACTCCACTAACCTACTTTCCAGCTCCGTTCTCCTGTGCAGGGCAACAAAAGAAGAACCAGCCGATCAGCTGGGACTCGGGAGGCAGAGAATAGATGGAGGTGGGGCCAGTCAGAGGTGGTATTTGCCGGTTCTCCGAACTACTCAAAATTTCTGCTTACCGGTTCTCCAGAACTGATCAGAACCTGCTGAATGCCACCTCTGCAGGGGTCCCCAAGCTCCAGGCTGTGGACCAGCACCAGACCATAGCATGCCAGAAACCGGGCCGCACAAACAAGCGAAGCCCCATCCATGAGATGCAGACAGCATGCAAAACCATGCCCCTCCAGTCCGTGGAAAAATGTATCTCCACGCAACCAGTCCCTGGTGCCCAAAATGTTTGGGGCCATTGGTCTAATCAACTGCAGTGATACACTTAACAACTGTGACAAGAGAGGTCGTAAAATGGGGCAAAACTCACTTAACAAATGTCTTGTGGTTGTAAGTCAAGAACTGTGGTCGTAAGAAATTGTGGTCGTAAGTCAAGAACTACCTGTAACTGGATTAGGTCCAAAACACTGGGAGAAGAAAAGAGATATATATTTCCCAGCTCACATAATCATGGAATGCATGGAAATAACTCACTCTTTATTATTGTATGGGGAATTGTCCATCCACAACCATTTACGGGTCTTGGAATTTGCAGACAGTCCTATCCACAACATCTGTGCCCCATTGGTGACATGCTGGATGTAATGCTGTCAAGAATAAATATGTAAGTTATTTGTTTACTTAGTAGGGCATAACAGAATTCAGCATTAATAGAATAGAATAGAATAGAATAGAATAGAATAGAATAGAATAGAATAGAATAGAATAGAATAGAATAGAATAGTTTATTGGCCAAGTGTGATTGGACACACAAGGAATTTGTCTTGGTGTAAATACTCTCAGTATACATAAAGAAAAGGTACATTCGTTAAGAATCAAGAATCATAACGTACAACACTTAATGATAGTCATAGGGTACAATCAACAATCAAATCATACTAGGAAACAGTCAAGTGGGAGGGGATGGGTGATAAGGAGTGGTGAGAAGATTATAGTAGTGCACACTTTGTAAATAGTTGAACAATGTTGAGGGAATTATTTGTTTAGCAGAGTGATGGCTTTCGGGGAAAAACTGTTCTTGTGTCTAGTTCTTGTGTGCAGTGCTCTATAGCGTCGTTCTGAGGGAAGGAGTTGAAACAGTTTATGTCTGGGATGTGAGGGGTCTGTAAATATTTTCACAGCCCTCTTTTTGACTTGTGCAGTATACAAGTCCTCGATTGAAGGCAGGTGGGTAGTAATTGTTTTTTCTGCAGTCCTAATTACTCTCTGAAGTCTGTGCCTGTCCTGTTGGGTTGCAGAACCAAACCAGACAGTTATAGAGGTGCAGATGATAGACTCAATAATTCCCCTGTAGAACTGTATCAGCAGCTCCTTGGGCAGTTTGAGCTTTCTGAGTTGGCGCAGAAAGAACATTCTTTGTTGTGCTTTTTTGATGATGTTTTTGATGTTAGGTGTCCATTTTAGGTCATGTGATATAGTAGAACCTAGAAATTTGAAGGTCTCTACTGTTGATACTGTGTTGTCTAGTATTGTAGGAGGTCAATTAACTAATTAATGCATAAAATTCACAAAAACAGCACATAAAATGTGTACGAAGATATAAACACCAATACAGTGAATTATTTTAAAAATGCACAATTAAAATGATGAATAAAGTTATGAATAAAATTTAATTTAATTAAAAATCATCTGGAAGAAAGACCGTCTTTTTCCTTTGATCACAAATTAAATAAGCAGCTACTAGAGTGGCTAAACTGATGGCTGGCTATTTAGACCGTTTAGCCATTGGACAGCAATGCCCTCGAGATGATGTAGTTCTTGCAGGAGTCCAGGAAACCCTCTCATGGGGCATTTTGTCACAACATGATGTAAAAAAAAAACCAAGTTAGAATATTTTGGACATGTGATATGACACCTGGAAAAATACAGCATCCTTCACTTAATCCTCCAAGGAAAGATTGAAGGCAAACGAGGTCCAGGCAGAAGAACATCATGGTTTCAAAATCTAAGAGGGTGGTTTGGACAAAACTCAACAACATTTTTCGTGTGGTTGTTGATAAAAATAGGATTGCCAACATGATCGCCAACGTCCGATAACGGATATGGCACAAGAAGAAGAATGATGTAAAGTTTGTGGGATGTTTGAGGGATACAATAGACTAGTTTCCTTCCAGGGCAACATGACTTTGTCACAGCTAAATAATCTACATATTCTGACTGCTGGACTACACAAGGATCTCCCAGCAAGTAAAAGAAGCATGAATACTATATATAAATGAACATATTTGGAACATATTTATTGTTAAGGAGTCTTTGTCAGGGTTCTGACGGATGCCCTAATTAATTCATGAGCCTCGAGCCAAGTTTCAAAAGAAATCCAATTATTTATTAGGTGCAACATGTCGGCACTTTTCCCAAGTGCAGTTGGCTCTGCCCTACGTAATTTACTGCCCATTATGACCCTGTTTCCCTGCTCCTCCCAGGGTGTGTCATAAATCACATTCTCCAACAGAGCACTTTTGCAGGCTGTAGAAAACACCACGCCTCTCCGACTGGCTCTGGTAACCAGGGACACAATCTGGAGAAAGGTATGCATAGAATGTGCTTCTGGTCATAGCAATCGAACTACTCCGTCAGATCTCCCACACACACACACACACACACACACCTCCTTATGGCAACTCGAGAGCAGGCCAGGAGTGCTTTACGAGTTGACAGTCTTCTGGCTTTGATTTGCAGGCGAACGAGGTCGACTTGATGATCTATCAGCCTGGAGAACCATTAGATAATTAGCATTGAACTGAAACTGTTCCCATGGACATGACTACACAGATCTTTTCAAGGCTACACATTTCTACAGGATGAATGAAGGAGGAAATTGGTATTTACCAGTTCTGCCTCTTCTTTCAAAATCGCAAGTTCAGAATCTTTGGCTCTGCAGTTGTCTCTACTCTCATTCCAGGTTTTTTTTTCTCCTGAGATCCAATAGCATTTGTTTTCATGAAGCAGCCAGTCTTTGGGACACAGCTTCAAATACCCTGAAAGAGAAAAAAGGGCTCCATATTTACGTATTTATTCATTGAAACCAGGGGTAAATACTGCATCACACTGACACCAGGGGTAGGATTCTACCTGGTCGGTCCGGTTCTATAGAACCGGTTGTTATGATTCTGCCCAGTTTGGAGAACTGGTAAATCACACCACTGGCTGGCCCTGCCCCTCCCCTCCCCACCCACCCACTCCTTATCTGGCATGCGGGCCATCCAACTTGCCTGTGTCCTGGGAAGTTGCTATTTTTCCTTTTTTTCCACCCCCCACCACCATCAGCTGTTCTGCGTGCTGGGAGATTTAGATTAGCTAGAAAGCAGGAAATTGTTGGATTTCTTGTTTTCTAGCTAATCTAAAAGCAGAACCTTCCTTAGGACTGAAGCTTCTGTTTTTCAGTGCAGACTCAGGTAGCAGATTGCAGAATGATAGATCTCTAAGTGAATCTGTGATTCTGTGAGCAACTCAATCTGCCTGCCTACTTCGCCTGTTTTTGGGTAAAAGTTGCTCTTTTTTATAAAAAAATTCAATATTTACATAAATATTTATAATATTTACATACAAGCCATGCCCACCCAGTCACCTGCCCACCAAGCCATGCCCACAAATTAGGCCACGCCCACAGAACTGGTTGTTTAGAAATTTGAATCCCACCCCGACTGACATCAATTTGCAGGTAGCCCTCGGCTTACAACAGTTCATTTAGCGACCGTTCAAAGTTACATCACTGAAAAAAGTGGCTTGTGACCATTTTTCACACTTATGACCGTTACACCATCCCCATGGCCATATGATCAAAATTTCAACTGACTCATATTTATGGCCTTTTTAGTGTCCTGGGAACATGTGATCAGCTTTTACAACCTTCTGACAACCAAAGTCAATGGGGAAGCCTGATTCACTTAACAACTACGCTAGCAGCTTAACAACTGCAGTGATTCACTTAACAAATGTGGCAAGAAAGGTGATAAAATGGGGCAAAACTCACCTAACAAATGTCTCACTTAGCAACAGAAGTTTTGGACTCAATTATGGTCATAAGTCGAGGACTACCTGTACAAGGAAAGGTAAGGGTTTCCCTGGTCAGTCATGTCCGACTCTAAGGCACAATGCTCATCTCTGCTTCTTAGCTGGTGGAGCCAGTGTTGTCTGAATACATTTCCGTGGTCATATGGCCACCATTATATGCCAAAGTTACATGGAACTGTTACCTTCCCACCAGGAGGTACCTATTTATCTACTCGCATTTGCATGCTTTCAAAGTGCGAGGTGGGCAGGAGCTGGGGCAAGGGATGGGAGTTCACCCCATTGTGTGGCGCTCAGGTCTCAGACCCAGGCTGCCCCCTTTCCAGCTGACAAGCTCAGCATCTTTAACCACTGAGCCATCGCACCCTCTTAAATTACTTATTGAATGTAATTGGGACAGACAACTTCATCATTAAGCAACCTGGTTGTAAACTGAAAAGTCACACGATTATGCCCAACCTATGACATCAGTTCCGGCTGTAATTGTTAAGCAAATCACTGAGGGTTATTGAGCACAATGTTACGTGACTGCAACTTGCAACTTCCCACCGGCTTCCCCATTGATTTTGCTTGCTAGAAGCTAACTAGGAAGGTTACAGATGGAGATCGTACGACTACAAGACACTGCAACCATTTTAAACACATGCCGGTTGCCAAGCATCTAATTTGGGATCACATGACCACAGGAATGCTGCAATGGTTGCAGCTTTGAGGACCAGTCATAATTCTCCTCCTCCGACACTGCCGTAACTTTGAAAGGCTAATGCTGAAAGTCCATCCCTCGACTGGCCTCCAGAAGTTGTGTGCTCCAACACCGGAGGTTTTTAAGAAGAGATTGGACAGCCATTTGTTTTAATTTGTATAGGGTCCCCTACTTGAGCAAGGGGCTGGACTAGAAGACCTCCAAGGTCCTTCCAAACTCTGTGATTCTGTTGTGCTGTCTTTCCCCCTTATTTACCATGTAAACAAGCTGAGCATTGCAGCTGTCTGATGCTGTGTGCGTGTGTGTTGTTGTTGTTGTTTTGTGTGTGTGTGTGTGTGTGTGTGGCCAATTTCTTCCTCTTTGTGTTCCTCGGTGTTGACCTTGTGTGATGAATCCAGGCTGATGGTGTGTGTGTGTGTGTGTGTGTGTGTGTGTGAAAAAGATTTCCATATCCCAATCTTGTAACAGAAGTTTAATAGATAGATATAAACTATAATACAAATATATATAAAACTATTGGATGAAAGTATAATACGAATTTTATAATAAAATCTAGAATATCTCCTATAAATGATGGAATAAATAGTTTAATCATGAATGATTAATAACTGATAAATATATAAGCATATGTTAGATTGACAACGTGAGAATTTATATAAATTGTGAGTGATACTACGAAAGGACAGCACAAAAGATTTGTAACCAACTGACACACTGTATGTATATAAAATGGAAGATGATTTTATGTTTTTTATGTTTTGTTTGTACATGTTTGTCTTAAAAAAATAAAAATCTTTTTTTTAAAAAGATTTCCATATCCTGAAGGAAATTCTGATTGTGTGTGTGTGTGTGTGTGTGTAAAAAAGATTTCCATATCCTGAAGGAAATTTTAATGGTGTGTATGTAAAAAAGATTTCTATATCCTGAAAGGAATTCTGATGGTGTGTGTAAAAAAGATTTCCATATCCTGAAAGGAATTCTGATGGTGTGTGTGTGTGTGTGTCTGTGTGTGTTTGTGTGTGTAAAAAGATTTCCATATCCTGAAAGGAATTCTGGTGGTGTGTGTGTATGTGTGTAAAAAAGGTTTCCATATCCTGAGGGGAATTCTGATGGTTTTGGTTGAGTTACTGAGGTTTGCTGGCTTTTTATCAGTCTCATAATCCAAAGACTTGGCTGAAAGGCTGATGTGGTTCTTTGTTTTGTGGCCTGGGGTTTCCTGTGGCCAAGACACAGCCAAGATTAGCATGTGGTCTGGCTGGATGTCATGGAGGCGTTTCCCGTCTTAACAGTACAATTCCGCCCTTGTAACGGCGCTCGGTTTCCAACGGCTCGTTTCATGGGTATGCAATAATTGCAGCTATGCAAACAAAGTCTGTCTTATCTCCTTAAAAACTTAAAAGGAAACAAGCAACCTCTTTGAAAACTAACTGATTTTAGAAAGGAATTTGGGTCAAGGTGTTTTGATTGGCTGAGAATGTCAGGAAGGTGATCAAAATTGCCCAATGAAAATTCTGAATCTCCTCTCACCCCAACATGAGTTATTATTAGACTGGTGTAAATCTTGACACACCACAACATGTGCTGCTGTGTCATGGTAGCAGGAGTGGGAGGGGGTGTGTGTTCCTGGCAGGAATCACAAAGGGTATGTCAACATCAGGCGAGCGTGCCAAAAATCATGATGTAACCATGTAGCACGAGGTTGTTTTACATTCATTCAACCCTTGAGCGTGCCAAAAATCATGATGTAACCATGTAGCACGAGGTTGTTTTTACATTCATTCAACCCTTGCAAAGAAAATTGGAAGCTACTGTACTCCTTTATATTTTCATTCCTGTTAGTTTCTGACTTTCTTTTTTTAAACTTGAGTAAAGTTATTTGGAGAAAAAAAAACTTGTACTGAAACAAAACAATGTGTCAAGTTTTTCCCCCCCCAAATAACTTTATTCAAGTTTTAAAAAAGAAAGATAGAAACTAGCAGGAATGAAAATATAAAGGATATTAATCTTATACCATATTAATTGGAGGCTAAAGACAGATTATTTTATTCTGTCGTTTCGTTCACTTAAGAGGCAAAACTCACTGAACAGCTGTCTCACTTAGCAACAGAAATGTTGGGCTCTATTGCAGTCCTACGTTGAGGACTACCCGTATTCCAACCAGTAAAGTGTTGCTGTTATTTTAAATTCACGGCACCTTAGTGTATTCCGAAGTGTAAGCTGTGCCTTAGTGTTCAATTGAAAGTGATTGGAGTGTGTCTGACGACCAGGCTTGTGAGTGTGTGACCGTAAACTGAATCTGGAAGTGTGTGTAAAGCATTATTTATAAAATGTGTTGGCCGCCCATCTTACCATAGGGTAACTCTGGATGGCTTATACAGTTACATCTAAGCTAAAATATACAAAGTTAAAATCAAACATTAACAACAAAGACATATGGGTTGAGTGTGGGGGGGAGGTGAGATCTTTTATCACTCGATCAACCACCCCCACTGGGCTGTTCCCCCCATGAGGCCCCAAACTGACGGGCACCATCAGGTCTTTAGGCCAGAGGTGGTGTTCAGCAGGTTCTGACCAGTTCTGGAGAATCAATAGAGAAAATTTTGAGTAGTTCGGAGAACCAACCTCTGACTGGCCCCGCCCCCATCTATTCTCTGCCTCCCAAGTCCCATCTGATTGGCTGCGTCTTCTTTTGTTGCCCTGCATGGGAGAACAGAGCTGGAAAGCAGGTTAGTGGGGTGGGGAGGCAATGGGGATTTTGCAGTATATCCTTCCCTCAGGAGTGGGGAGGGAATGGGGATTTTACAGTATATCCTTCCCCTGCCACACCCACCAAGCCACGCCATGCCCACCAAGCCACGCCCACAGAACCGGTAGTAAACAGTTTTGAATCCCACCACTGCTTTAGGCCCTTGTGAAAGGATAGGAGGGTTGAGGCCAACTTCACATCGGGATAGGCAGAGGGCAGGAGTGACAGCAGAGAAGGCCCTCCTCCTGGACCCCATCAGCTGGAATAATCAGCATGCCTCCTCTTCCGGCACGAGTGGCACGAGCCAATCCCAGTGGGCTGAGATGGTCCCTCAAGTAACCTGGACCCATGCCATGAAGGGCTTTAAATGTGATCACCAACACTTTGAATTGAACCCATGCAGCTCGTGGAGCAGTGGCGTTACAGGAGCCATTCTTGGTGGGCCCAAAACTACCTGCGCTGCCCAGTGGTGGGATTCAAATTTTTTTACTACCGGTTCTGTGGGCGTGGCTTGGTGGGCGTGGCAGGGGAAGGAGACTGTAAAATCTCCAGTCAGAGGTGGGATTTGACGGTCCTCCGAACTACTCAAAATTCCTGCTACCGGTTCTCCAGAACTGGTCAGAACCTGCTGAATACCACCTCTGGCGCTGCCGCACTTTGCACCAGCTATACTTTCTGAATGCTCTTCAAAGGTAGCCCCATGTAGAGCGTGTTACAGTAGTCTAATCATGAGATGACTAGGGATTGAATGTCTGAGTGCTGCTCCAGAAAGGCCACGACTGGAGTACAACACGAAGTTAGTCGTGTGGCTGCAGCCGCCATCTGGATTTCTCTGATCAGCAGGCCTCCCTGACCTGAGTCTTTCTCCTGAAAACTAGTGGTATTTACAAGCAATTTCAGCTGGTTGGTGCTAGGGTTGCTATGCACAACCCTTGAAACCTGGGAACATACCTGTGGAGTTGTCACAATGGGGCTTACACAGAAATTGCCACAGCTTGTTCCATTTTTTTCCTGCTGGCTTTTGGCTGACCTGCTGGCTTGCTTCAGTAGCAGGAATGTTATCCTGAACATCTGGAGTTCTCTGGAGTTGAAAGGCTTAAAAAAAAAGATTTCTAATTAGCTGACAAGCAAATGGAGGGAGATATATACTGTGTTTCTCCAACAATACGCCCCCTCCCCCCAAAAAACCAAGGCCCAGCACTGCTTTGTGCACGTGTAGTTAAATTAAGCCCTGCCCCCCAAATTTGGGCCTATTTAAGTGCATGCGTTCCCCACCATTTCTCACATCGCTTGAAGTGCAGGCAACACGAGGTGAAGAGGCATGGAGGGGAAGGGCGGAGGGGGAGGGAACTTGCCAAAATCATCCCAGCCTCACCACGCGCACCCACCCCTCGCCACCGGGCTGTTTCTATCGGCCATTAGAGCGCTGTTTCTATCGGCCACGCGCACCCTCCCTCGCCACCGGGCTGTTTCTATCGGCCATTAGGAGCGAGCGCCCTCGCCACCGGGCTGTTTCTATCGGCCGCGCACGCACCCTCCTCCTCGCCACCGGGCTGTTTTTATCGGCCATTAGGAGACGCGCCCTCCTCCCACGCGCACCCTCTCCTCGCCACCGGGCTGTTTCTATGCCATTAGGAGCGCCCACGCGCACCCTCCCCTCGCCACCGGGCTGTTTCTATCAGCCATTAGGAGCGCCCCACGCGCACCCTCCCTCGCCACCGGGCTGTTTCTATGCCTTAGGAGGCCCACGCGCACTCCCGCCATTAGCCTAGCGCCCCACGCGCACCCTCCCCTCGCCACCGGGCTGTTTCTATCGGCCATTAGGACGCCCACGCGCACCCTCCTCGCCACCGGGCTGTTTCTATCGGCCATTAGGAGCGCCCCACGCGCACCTCCTCCCACCGGCTGTTTCTATGGCCTAGGAGCGCCACGCGCCACCGGGCTGTTTTTAGGCCATTAGAGCGCCCACGCCCTCCCACCGGCTGTTCTACGGCCATTAGGAGCGCCACGCGCACCCTCCGGCCCCAGCGACCGGCTGTTTCTATCGCCATTAGGAGCGCCCACGCGCACCCTCCCCTCGCCACCTGGCTGTTTCTATCGGCCATTAGGAGCGCCCACGCGCACCCTCCCTCGCCACCGGGCTGTTTCTATCGGCCATTAGGAGCGCCCCACGCGCACCCTCCTCGCCACCGGCTGTTTCTATCGCCATTAGAGCGCCCCACGCGCACCCTCCCTCGCCACCTGGCTGTTTCTATCGGCCATTAGGAGCGCCCACGCGCACCCTCCTCGCCACCTGGCTGTTTCTATCGGCCATTAGGAGCGCCCACGCGCACCCGCCATTAGGCGCCCACGCACCCTCCCTCGCCACCTGGCTGTTTCTATCGGCCATTAGGAGCGCCCCACGCGCACCCTCCCCTCGCCACCGGGCTGTTTCTATCGGCCATTAGGAGCGCCCCACGCGCACCCTCCCTCGCCACCTGGCTGTTTCTATGGCCATTAGGAGCGCCCCACGCGCACCCTCCTCGCCACCTGGCTGTTTCTATCGGCCATTAGAGCGCCCACGCGCACCTCCCTCGCCACCGGCTGTTTCTATGGCATTAGAGCGCCCCACGCGCGCACCGGCTGTTTCTCCCCTCGCGCCACCTGGCTGTTTCTATCGGCCATTAGGAGCGCCCCACGCGCACCCTCCCCTCGCCACCTGGCTGTTTCTATCGGCCATTAGGAGCGCCCCCACGCGCACCCTCCCTCGCCACCTGGCTGTTTCTATCGGCCATTAGAGGAGCGCACCTCTCCCACCCCACGCGCCCCCCTCCCCTCGCCACCTGGCTGTTTCTATCGGCCATTAGGAGCGCCCCACGCGCACCCTCCCTCGCCACCTGGCTGTTTCTATCGGCCATTAGAGCGCCCGCGCACCCTCCTCGCCACCTGGCTGTTTCTATCGCCATTAGAGCGCCCACGCGCACCTCCCCTCGCCACCTGGCTGTTTCTATTATCGCGCGCCATTAGCGCGCCCTCCCTCGCCACCGGCTGTTTCTATGGCCATTAGGAGCGCCCCACGCGCACCCTCCCCTCGCCACCGGGCTGTTTCTATCGGCCATTAGGAGCGCCCCCACGCGCACCCTCCTCGCCACCTGGCTGTTTCTATCGGCCATTAGGAGCGCCCCACGCGCACCCTCCTCGCCACCTGGCTGTTTCTATCGGCCATTAGGAGCGCCCACGCGCACCCTCCTCGCCACCGGGCTGTTTCTATCGGCCATTAGGAGCGCCCCACGCGCACCCTCCCCTCGCCACCGGGCTGTTTCTATCGGCCATTAGGGCGCCCCACGCGCACCCTCCCCTCGCCACCGGGCTGTTTCTATCGGCCATTAGGAGCGCCCCACGCGCACCCTCCCCTCGCCACCGGGCTGTTTCTATCGGCCATTAGGGGAGCGCCCCCACGTTTGCAGACGCCCCGCACTCCCTCGCCACCGGGCTGTTTCTATCGCCATTAGAGCGCCCCCGCACCTCCTCGCCACCGGCTGTTTCTATCGGCCATTAGGAGCGCGCACCCTCCCTCGCCACCGGGCTGTTTCTATCGGCCATTAGGAGCGCCCACGCGCACCTCCCCTCGCCACCGGGCTGTTTCTATCGGCCATTAGGAGCGCCCACGCGCACCCTCCCTCGCCACCGGGCTGTTTCTATCGGCCATTAGGAGCGCCCCACGCGCACCCTCCTCGCCACCGGGCTGTTTCTATCGGCCATTAGGAGTGCCCCACACACACCCTTGCCTCACCACCGAGCCGCTTCTATCAGGGCCGAGCGCCCTATGCGCAGCTTCACCTCACCACCAGGCCTCTCCTAACGGCTCCATTGTAGCACTTTATAAAGAAATACAAAAAGGCTTCTTTTTGCAATATTCCTGTTTTCTGGATGTCTATTTTACCCTCATTCTTCTTATAAAGTCTATATTTAATCAGGGTTTTTTCCCCCCAACTCCCTATGGAAATGGCTTGGCAGGAACCAAGATTGGACCTGCTCTGGACCTGCTAAGTCATGTATGTTCTATGTTCCCCAATTTCTTGGCTTCTCTATCAATGCAAGGAAGGCAAGAATTTTTAGCTAGCCTCTGTGTGGGTGGATTCTTTTCCATTAGTAGTCCCGGTGCCTTTCCTTGGCTTGCATAGAGGTAAATGAAGACTCAATCATCAAGGCCAAAAGTATCTTTAACAGGTTATATCAGGGCAACTGGAACCAAAGTTTGTTAATCTGAGATGTTTCATTACTCATCCAAGTAACTTCATCTGTCAAAAAAAAATAGTCTAAGATAATATAATAAATAATCTCTGCCTGTTTTTTTAAAATTATTTTGATGGATGAATTTACTTGGATGAGTAATGAAACTGTTAGATCGGGTAGATCGGTCCCCACAGAGACGCGAGACCAAAAGTGATCATTCAGCTCTTTATTTCAGTATACAGTTCTGCACAAGACCTGCGATCCGCGGCAACCCTTCATATAGGAATTGCTCGCGGCTCGGTGGCCAATGACAGGGCTTTGAATCTCCCGCAATTGGCTCAGCCAATCGTGGTTGATTCTTAGCGTGCCAATCACGGTCGTTTAGTTGTCCAATCAGGTTGCAGTCTGTGTGGACCAATCAGGATTCAGGGTTTGGAGTATGCTAATATAGAACACCCCTCCCCTCTTGGTTTCGCCCGACAGAGCGTGGTCACGTAGTCGCGCAGGTAGGTGGGGCTTCGTATCTGTCTAGTTGACCTGCGCGGTTCAGTTGCTGTTTGGTCTTCGACCGGTTCAGATGGACTCATTAGATTTCTAAACACTGACATTTAAAAATTAAAATCTTTTTGCTTTAAGTGGGAAGGAAGAGAGGTAAATGATTTATACCAAGATTTGTTGAAGGAGATTGCTTGGAGTTTTATAAGATCAGAGATTAAATTGCAATAAAACTTCCAAAAAATACCTTGGAATTGTGTAATTGAATTCTACCCCAGGAAGAGAAAGTAGAAGAAAGTGTTAAATGAAACAGACTGTGCTGATTGTGCTGACTTTGATTGCTTGATGACTTTGGGACTTTTGTGAACTATCTTTTGAAAGACTAAGAAAACATTTGGATTGTTTAAAAATTTTTTCACAATGGTATCTTTTGAAGAACTGAAAATGCAATTTGAAAAGTTAAAAGAAGAGGAAGAAGAAGGCAAGGGCTCCTTGGGATCTATTTTTCGCTTCTTAGAAATGGTGATTTCTACTTATCAGGAAATGCAACAACAAGAAGGCTGGGATGATGAAGAAGAAGCCATCTTTAATGGACATATGATTTTAATTGAGAAAGAAAAGGGTAAAAAGGAAAAGAAAATGGAGAATTTAAGTTCTAAAAAAACAACCAAGAAAGGGAAAAATAAGGTGAAAAATCGATATAATGTCAGAAAGCAACAGAAAAGAGGAATACAACAGAGGGGGAGACTAAAAGGCTGGAGATTGAGCGGGGGTAAAAAGGCTAGATTTGACAAGGAAGGAAGGGAAAAAGTGAAGGGAAGTTATAAAGGCTTAAAACAAGATGTTAATAAACAGGTTTTTTTCAGAGATAAAGGATAAAATATAATCTAAAAAGAGATTCTGCAAAAGTACATAAGATTGTATTTGAAATAGAGTTAGAAAATTGGAATAACGTATGTGTTAATAGAATATTGTAGGGAATGTCTAAGATTTAATTAATAGAGTTTAATTAATTAATTTGTTATGGAACATTATTTTTAATATACTATAAGCTCATTATGTATTATATTTTAAAATGTTATGTAGAATGTACTAAGCAGAATCAGAATAGAAACTATGTATTATTTTAAGTGTTAAAATTGGGGGAAAGATAGAAAGGTGTCATACTTCAACCAGTGATTACAGGAAAAAGTTTGTGTTAAAGAGAAAAGATAAATAGATAATTGAAAAAGAACGGACAAAAGATACAAGTATAATGATTTAAATTGAGATTAAATAAATAAAATAGAATTAAGAGAGTGAAAAGAGGGGATAAGACATATGGAAAATATAGAATGTTAAATAAGATATGAAATAGTATATAAGGTGAACATGAATTTGATTTATGTCTGTACAAAAAGTTGTAACCTGGGGTTAAGCCGCTTTCTAAAAAGAAGTTTTATGTGTTTATGTTATGTATTTTGTTTGTTTATGTTTGTTTATTGAGGATTAATGATGTTAGATAAGAACATATGAAACAGTAATAATACGAAATATAGTAATATGAAATAGATGAAAGTATAAGTTTAATGAATAAAATTGAACAGAAATGAAGAAACAGTGAGAAGTTGGAAAAGAGTAATAAGATATGAAGTTGAATATATAATATGCATATTAAATTGTGTGTGGAAACGCGATAATTTAGAATTATGTTGTACTTAAATAAGATGTTTTATTTGTTTTGTTAAGCAGTTTTTAGAAAAGATGTTCTATGTTCTTATGTTTTATGTTTTGTTTGTCTGTGTATTGTCTTTGAAAATTAATAAAATTTGTTTTTAAAAAAAATGTGCAGGGTTGTTGTTGTGGGTGCCGGGTCGTTCTCCAGGTCTGGCAGGGGGGAGCGGCTCAATGCATCTGCATGCGAGATGTTCTTTCCGGGCTGGTGTGTCAGCTGGTAGCTGTAGGCGGCAAGGAACTCGGACCACCTTGTCATCCTAGGTGACAGGATGTTCGGGGTGGCCTTGTTCCCTGCCAGGATCCCTAGTAATGGCTTGTGGTCGGTAACAATTGAAAAGGTCCTACCGTAGAGATACTCGTGGAACCTTTTCATGCCGGAGATGACTGCTAGAGCCTCTTTGTCCAGTTGGCTGTAGTTCCTTTCCGGTTTGGATAGTGTTCTTGAAAAGAAGGCGATGGGTGCTTCTTTTCCATCTGGCAGCATGTGGCTGAGGATGGCCCCGACGCCAAAGGGTGACACATCGCATGTCACAGTCAGCGGCAGGGTCTCGCTGTATTGGATAAGGACTGCGTCTGATGTTAGTAGGTCTTTGGTTTGTTTGAAAGCGTTTTCCTCCCGCTTCCCCCAGGTCCAGATGGCTGTTTTATCCAACAGCCTATGCAAAGGTTCCGCCGCGGTCGCCTTTTGGGGTAGGAAAACCCCAAAGGGGTTTTGATGGCTTCTTTGATGGCTCTGAGCTTTTTCTCGGTGGGGTGGATTCCGTGCTTGTCTACGGGATACCCCAGGAATTCGACCCTCTCTGTGTACAGCTGGCATTTTTCTTTTTTAACTTTCAGCCTAGAGTCTTTGAATTTTTGTAGTACCTCCCGTAGGCGGTTTTCCAATTGCGTTTTATTGGTGGCTGCCACTAACAAGTCATCAAAATAGGGCACCACCCCTTTTATCCCTTGGAGCAGTCTTTCCATTAGGCTCTGGAAGACCCCTGGCGCCACGCTGACTCCGAATTGGAGTCTGTTACATCGGAATGCCCCTCGGTGGGTTACGATAGTTTGCGCCTCTGCAGTTGTAGCATCGACCGGCAACTGCTGGTAGGCTTGTGCCAGGTCAAGCTTCACGAAGACCCGGCCTCCCCCCAGTGAGTGCAGGAGGTGCTGTACTACTGGGACGGGGTAGGCACTCTGCTGCAGTGTGTGGTTAAGGGTGGCCTTGTAGTCACTGCAAATTCTTACGGACCCATCCGGTTTGATTGGGGTGACTATGGGGGTCTCCCATCGGGCATGGTCAATCGGCTCTAAAACCCCCTGTGTGATGAGCTTGTCTAATTGCTCATCAATCTTGGGCTTGAGCGCGAATGGCACTCGCCGAGGTTTAAGGCGGATTGGGGCAACGTTTGGGTCTAGATTGAAAGAGATTGGGGACCCCCGGTACTTGCCTAGGGTGTCGTCGAAGATCTCTTGGAAGTCCCTCACGAGCATCGCTTCCCAGTCCGCCTTGTCGACATGGTGGATGCCCGTCACCTCGATTCCCAGCGGCGTGAACAGGCTTGGGCGGTCTCTGTCCACAATGGTGAGCGGCAGCACCTCGGTATGCCCTTTAAAAAATATTTTGAAATGTCCAGTTCCGACTACAGGGATACGGTTTCCCTGATAGTCCTTTAGAGTCAGCTTTTGATTTTCCAGCTCGTGGCGGCGGATGGTAGGCACCAGGCATTTGATTGTGCGCCAGGAAACCATGGAGAGGTAGGATCCAGAATCCACCTCCATTTCGCATGGTTGATCCTCGATGCCTACCTCCAGGTGCACCTTCCGGGCGTCAATGGTCAACGAGTGGCTGATGACAACTGTCTGATGGGTCTCCTCGCGCCTTGCTGAGCAGCTTGCTCCGGCCGTCTTGGCTCCATTGGCTTTCGATGTGGCAGTCTCTGGTCCTGGGGGGGGGGTGCTGTCTCATCGCCGGGGGCTGCCGTCTTGTCGTTGGGGGCTGTAGTTCCGCTTATTCTGGCATACCTTGGCGATGTGCCCCCGCTTGTCGCAATGCCGACAGATCGCATCGAGGAAATGGCATTCTGAGCGGGGGTGATCGCCTCCACAGCCGGCACACTGGAACCCCGACTTACGACTTCTCCACCGGTCATGTTCCGCCTGGAGTCGGTGGATTTCTTCCTCCTCATCTTCGGTGTCGGAGAGGGAGTCGATGTCGCCATGGTGGGTGGTAGTGGTCTCTCGGTGGCTGGTCTCCATGTGCTTCTCTGGTGCTGGGGGTGTCTCGATGGCTGCCGGTCGGTCCACTGCGTTCACCAGCCGCATCTGAGCCTCCAATTTCTTGGTTGCTTCGGCGGCAGTTGCCTCAGCGATGGCTTCGGTGAGGGAGATGTCTGCCCTTGACATTAGCCGACTCTGCAGAATGGGGTCCTTCAGCCTGAGGATGACGCGGTCTCGCAGGGCCTCATCCATGTCGGTGAACCCGCACATGCCTCCGAGGTCCCTCAGCTCAGCCACGAAGTCGCTGATGCTCTCACCCTCTTTCTGGTCCCGCCGGTAAAACTCGTGCCATCTGATGAGGGTGGGCACGGTGGGGACATAGTGATTCTGTAGCAACGGTTCGAGGTCGGCCCAGTCCATCACCTTCACATCGTTGGGTTTGGCTAGGGCTTTAGCCATCTTGAACACTGCGGGCCCGCAGTGTGTCAGGAACACGGCCCTTTTTTTCTGTCCGTTGGCATCTTTTAGATTGCTGCTTTCCAGGAACATTAGGAATCGGTCAATGTAGGATTCCCAATCCTCGGCAGCCTGGTTGAAGTGTGCAGGTGGCGAGGTGCTGCCATTTTGTCGGTCATCTTGTGCCACTTTGCCACGTGTTTGGTTGGTCTCTTGTCTCATGATCCCACCTTCGTCGCCAGTGTTAGATCGGGTAGATCGGTCCCCACAGAGACGCGAGACCAAAAGTGATCATTCAGCTCTTTATTTCAGTATACAGTTCTGTACAAGACCTGCGATCCGCGGCAACCCTTCATATAGGAATTGCTCGCGGCTCGGCGGCCAATGACAGGGCTTTGAATCTCCCGCGAGTGGCTCGGCCAATTGCGGTTGATTCTTAGCGCTCCAATCATGGCCGTTTAGTTGTCCAATCAGGTTGCTGTCCGTGTGGACCAATCAGGATTCAGGGTTTGGAGTATGCTAATATAGAACAGAAACATCTCAGATTAACAAGCTTTAGTCTAGTTGCCCGGATGTAACCTTTTCAGGTATTTTTGGCCTGGATGATTGAATCTTTATTTTCTTATTGCAAGGGAAAAACCCTTGCATTGGTGTGGCAAGAGATCATACATTCCAACTACTCTCTGACTGACTCTCTGCCTAACAATTGGTTTTATTTTGACGGATGAAGCTATTTGAATGGGTAACGAATCGTCTCAGATAAACAGGCTTTGGTCTAGTTGCCCTGATTCAGACTATTTAGTTATTTTTGGCTTGGATGATTGAGTCATTTACTTATTGCAGGGGGAAACCCCTGCAGTTGGTGTGGCAAAAATTTGTACAATCCAACAACTGTCTGACACTCTGCCTAACAATTTCTTTTATTTTGACGGATGAAGTTACTTCGATGAGTAGCAAAACGTCTCAGATTAACACATTTTGATCTAGTTGCCCTGAATTAACCGTTTTAAATATTTCCTTTGTTTGCTTTACCAAACCTTTGCACATGTCTTTGCCTTCCTTTCCCCCATTCTCTCCTTTGACACTAATACATTTTCCTTTTTTTCTATTTTTTTCTCCTCATGATACTATCTTTGCTCTGATGCCACAATAATCAAAGCAAAACGATTTTTCCAGTTTGTCGGCTTCGTGAGCGGCAGGGATTCGTGATACTGCGCGATCCCTGCTGCGCTAGCCATTTTTGGTGCTCCGATCCGGACGGGTTCGGAGCTAGGCTGCCCTGCAGGGGTGGCGGAAGATAGGGGGGATCCGGAGAGGGGTTTGGGGGTGTTGCAGACCCCCTCCCCGGCCAGCAGAACCCCCTTTTCCCAAGACGGTGCAGCTGCGGTTCGTAATGGCCGCCACAAAGAAGCCGGCAGCTGGGTAAGAATGCGCAGGATGAAGAGGAGAAAGCCTTTTGAGAGTGAAAGTTTTCTTGGTTGACCCAGGACTCTAAGACATATTTAACACAATTCCTGGAAATTATGGCTTTTTGAATGATTCTTTCCAGAAGAGAAAAAAAGCGGCAATTTTGAGGTGCTGAAAGGAAAGTTTACTCTCCTTCCCTACGGAATTAACAAGTGGATACTGAGAAACCTGTCTTTTTCAGGTAAAAACCAGCTTTATGTGATAAGTGGGAAGGGAGAGGACAAAAAATATATTTATATGTTAAGACTTTGCTGGAGGAGATGCCTTAAGGATTTGAAGACTGAAATATATTTAATAAGGCTTTAAGATACAGATTTGGACTTTCTTTCTTTTTTTTTTTTGATTGATACTACCCCAGGAAGAGAAAGTGAGAACTTTGTCTTGGCTTGGATTGATTGAGGACTTTGGGATTGTGAAGAGAAAAGATTTATGATGGCTTTTTTTGCTGAGGAACTGAGAAAAGAATATGAGCAAACAAAAACAGATGGCAAAGATGGTGTGAAAGAAGCCTTCCTTTTTTTAGAAATGGCGCTTGTTAACTATCAACAATCACTACAACAGATGGAGGCAGCAGCAGAAGAAGAGGAAGAAGAAGTCATCTTTAATGAATTTCAAAATTTAACTAAGAAGGAAGGAAGAAAGAAAGGAAGGGAAATGAAGGATTTAAGATTTAAAAAAACACCCAAGAAAGAGAAAAATAAGATGCAAAATCAATATAATAATAGTAAACAAAAGAAAAAAGGAACGCAACAGAGAAGGGAAGCCAGTAAGGCAGAGGTTAGGAGAAGGGGGGGTAGAAAGGTCTGCTGGGGGAAGAAAGAAAGGGAAAAGGTGGAGAAAAGCCACAAAGTTTTGAAATTGGATGGGAAAAGAGGAATCTTTTTTAGGGACAAAGGGTAAAGCACAATTTCTTTAAAAAAGATTTTGCAAGGTACATAAGATGATATTGTAGCATTTGTATCAGAAATAGAAAATTAGAATGGTTTAAGAGTTAATAAGAGATTAAAATGTTGAAATGTTTAGTAATGATTGATTTTAAAAGTTAATAAAATATTAAAGGGAATGTTTAGAATATTGAGTTCTAATTAAAGAGTTTAACATGACTATGGTATTGATGTTATTATAAAATTATTATTGTAGCATTTGTCTTTGGAAAAAGCAATGGGAATGTTATAAGATTCAATATTTAGATCTATTATTTAACTATGTATTTAATCATTTTGGATTTGTTATTTTTCTTTTATTTAAAATAAAAAATTAGTAGATAGAATGTACCAAGCAGAATCAGATTGGGTATTAGGTGTTATTTTAAATGTTAATCTAATTAATTTAGGGGGAAGACAGAAAGGCATCATACTCTGATTAGTGATTTCAGGAGAAATTCTTTTTTTTTATTATAAGGAATGAGACAGAGGGATAATAAAGAATGGACAAAAGATACAAATATAATGACTCAAATTAAGATGGATTAAATAAGATAGAATTAAGAAGAGTGAAATGTGTGGAGAGGTTAATATAGAAGACATAGAATGGTAAATAAAATAGGTAATGACATGTAAGATGAGCATGAATATAATTGAAGTCCATGCAGAGAGAGGTACCTGGGGCCAAGTTACTTTCCTAAAAGATTTTTTATATGTTTGTGTGTTGTGTGTTTATGTCTCTGGGAGAATTAATAAAACCTTGCAGAAATATAGAATGAGAATAAAGGTAATCAAGTCAGAAAGAAATAGATGAAATAATAATAGTGAAATTGAATAAGAGTAAAGAGAAGTAAAGAGAAATTGGATAAGAGGTATTTGTATGCTCATATGGAAATGGTTTAAAATAGAATTATATTGTATAGAATAGGGTTTTATTTGACTTGTAAAATTTACAATGGAAAAAGGTTTAAGTATGTAATGGTTAATGATGATTTGTTTGTCTTTAAAATTAATAAAATTTGTTTAAAAAAATAATAATCAAAGCAAAACCAGGTGGCTCTTTTCATCTCCGTGTCGGTTCATAGAAACCTTATAGCAAGAGTGAGCTGATCATTCACCTACCTACAGGTAGTCCTCGACTTACAACCATAATTGAGTCCAGCATTTCTGTTGCTAAAAGACACAGTTGTGAAGTGAGTTTCACCTTGCTTTGTGGCCATTTTTTTGCTATGGTTGTTAAGCGAGTCATGTGATCGCTAAGCAAATCTGGCTCCCCCTATTGACTTCGCTTGCCAGAAACCTGGGAAGGTTACCAGTGGGGATCACATGACCCCAGGACAGTGCAACTGTCATAAAGCTAGCTCTCGACTTATGGCCACAAATGAGCCCAGCATTTCGGCTGCTAAGCGAGACAGTTGTTGAGTGAAATTTGTCCCGTTTTTATGAACGATTCTTGCCACAGTTGTTGAGCAAATCACTGCAGTTGTTAAGTTAGTAACCCAGTTGTAAAGTGGATTTGCCTTCCCCATTGATTGGCAAGAAAGTTGCAAAAGGGGGACCACCTGATTGACGCCTGGATCCTGCAGTCGTCATAAATATGAGTCAGTTGCCAAGTTGTCAGAATTTTGATCACGTGACCATGAGGATGCTGCAACAATCGCAAGTGTGAAAACGAGGTCATAAGTCACTTTTTTCAGTGTCATTGTAACTTGGAACTGTTACTAAGTGAACTGCTGTAAGTCGAGGACTATCTGTAAATATATGCCAGTTGCCAAGTATCCAAATTTTGAACACATGACCATGGGGATGCTACAATGGTTGTAAGCAGAGGTGGTATTCAGCAGGTTCTGACCAGTTATGGAGAACCAGTAGCCGAAATTTTGAGTGGTTCGGAGAACCAGCAAATACCACCTCTGACTGGCCCCGCCCCATCTATTCTCTGCCTCCCGAGTCCCAGCTGATCGGCTGGGTCTTCTTTGGTTGCCCTGCACAGGAGAATAGAGCTGGAAAGCAGGTTAGTGGAGTGGGGAGGGAATGGAGATTTTGCAGTATCCTTCCCCTGTGACGCCCGCCAAGCCCACCAAGCTGCGCCCACCAAGCCAAGCCACGCCCACAGAATCGGAAGTAAAAAAAATAGAATCCCACCATAAGGCATTTTTTTCAGTGCTTGTAACTTTAAACAAATGGTTGTAAGTTAGGGGCCATCAGTAGTAAAAAAAACAAAACAGCATTCATTTAAATGTCGTTACTTCATTCCAGATTGGCTGGAATGCAGCTTTTACGTGCCAACCCTTGGCCGTGCCTACTTTGGTTGCTGCCAAACTTCAGCGGGCCTTCCCTTGACTAAACTCGTGCCAGCTAACAGCTTGCTCTATGTGACTCAAGTGGCCGGGGGGGGGGGGACCAAACCTTGGCATAATTTCAGCATTTAGCTTCAATTGCTGATAAACTGAGCCTCCCTGTGCAGCTGTAAAATTGCAGCAATAAAATAATCACCATCATCCTCGTCCTCATCATGATATAATAATAATAATAATAATAATAATAATAATAATAATAATAATAATAATAATAATAATAATAATAATAATAATAATAATAATAATAATAATAATAATGTCCTGGATGCTGGGTGGGTGCAGTTGGCAGGCAAGTTTAATCATCTCAACTAGCCCGGTGCAACTGCAGGAGTTGGTAAACAGTGCCAGCTTCCAGGTTTCACCAGACCACAAAGAGGAAACTAAGTGAAACTCAATAGCCCCATCAAGCTTGTCAGAAGTGCAGCGTTGGCATTTTGCAATGCCCAAGCCGGCCAGCTTCATGTGTTCTCACAGTCCTCCTGGCTCCAGGTCATGTGAAAGCATCCCAGGCTGGGTGGGATTCGGGTGTGCAGGCCAATATGGCTTGCAAGCTGCTTTCATGGATTGCATGAGAGGTGGAGCAAGGTGGGGTTGCCTTAGCCCACAAATCCAGATTAAAGCCGGAGCAGCCCACTTGAATGGCCCTTGCTTGCCCTCCTAGCCCACCCACTGCCAATCATGTGCTGACCCCCCAGCTCCCGTAACTTCCCCACCTACAGCCAGTCACGCACTTCCGCCCGCCAGCACCAATTGGCTGGCGGCTACTTGTCCAGTGCAGCAAAACTCCTGGATAAAACCATGCCTCAAGGAATGGACCAGGATGAAGAGATGGGAGTGGAGGGCCAGGAGGCCATTGACAGTGGACAATCCCTGGCAGAGGGCCAGCGGAGGAGGAAAGCCTGCTGTGATTCAATGCCAGTGGTTGGCTGAGTGTGTAGTTGGGGTAGCCAAGGATCGGCGCCCAAATGCCCCATTCCAGGAAGGGAAGCTGCCTCACTAGTGTTTCCACTGCAATTTCTACTGCAGCAAGAAAGGTTCATTGACTTAATAAGCCGTTGTAAGGTCTTCATTTTTACAGCATAGAGCTGGAAGGGACCTTGGAGGTCTTCTAGTCCAACCTTCTACTCAAGCAAGAGACCCTATACCATTTCTGACAAGTGTCTGTCCAGTCTCTTCTTAAAAACCTCCAGTGATGAAGCACCCACAATTTCTGAAGGCAAACCATTGCACTGATTAATTGTTCTCACTGTTAGGAAATTTCTCCTGAATTCTAGGTTCCTTCTGTCCTTGATTAGTTTCCATCCATTTTTTCTTGTCCTGCCCTCTGGTGCTTTGTAGAATAATTTGACCCACTCTTCTTTGTGGCAGCCCTTCAAACACTGGAATACTGATATCATGTCACCCCTAGTCCTTCATTTCTTTAGACTACCCATATCCAATTCCTGCAGCTGTTCTTCATATGTTTTAGTCTCCAGGCCACTAATCATCTTTGTTGCTCTTTTCTGCACTTTCATGTTTCTTTTAATGTATCATAAATGAAAGGGTGGAAGGAGAGAGGCAGCTCCAATCAATGGGCAAGTTAGCAACCCAAAACAAAATGGGTGGCTCAGCAGAGGTGGTATTCAGCCGGTCCTCGCGGACCGGTAGGGAATAGGCTGCAGCCTATTGGAGTTATGGGTGTCACTAGAACAGGAAGGAAGGTTTACAGATTGCAAAGCAGCCATTTTGAAGCAGTGCATTTATGATGGGTTGGGAGTGGGCGAGGGATGATCTGATTAGTTCCCCCTCTAAAGAAGCTGTGGGTGACCCATAATCACAATGGCAAGCAGAGAGAGGCCGAATCTGCACCTAGTCTGTGCCACAGTTAGTGAGCATGAGTGAAACTTGCAGTCCATCAGCTGAACAGCCAGGTCTTATTTACTGGAAGCTTTTCAGATAGTTGTAGTTACTGTATATATCTTTAAAAAAAAAAAATCTTCCTTGCATTTTTCTTTTGGCTTAACTTTCTATTCGGTGTGGTTACAGCGGATGAGTATTAAAGTTTCTCTTCCACAGAGTTCACATCTGTACTTAAGGACTAAGGGAATCTTTAGTATCTTTGGTCATGTAGCCGATTTCTTTTCCTGAGGCAATTTTTCAAAAAGGATCTAATAATCTCTGACTCACTGCAAATGTACCGTCAAATAATCCAACAGCTGTGCCAAATTCATGTCATTATTAACTGATGAACAATTGTGTTCTGTCGCCAGTAAAGAGACTTGCAGACCGGAGTTGAATTCAGCTCTTTAATAAAAACAGTAACTTCAACTGCAGTCGAACCGCAGCAGCCCTTTTTATAGCGGCTGCTCCATGGCTCGCAACCAATGACATTTAGTTAAACTTCCCGCCACTATTGGCGGCCAATCAGGTACTAACGTTACTAACCAATCGTATCGTTGCTTCTGTTAACCAATAGGAACATCTCCCTAGAAGTCTCTATTTAAATACACTACAAATTGAATCACACCTTTCCTTTTTTTCTTTTTTAAAATTTGTTTTGATTTCTTTCAGTACAAACTGTAATTTGCTTTATTCAACTTTATTAAGCTTCAAAGAAAGCTAAAATGCAATAGAAAAGGGAAAAAAATGGGGGAAGTGGATCAGAAAGGAGAAAAAGTTAAAACAGGGCAAAAACTGCATGTAAAAAAAAAAATGAAAGGAACCCGCAGCTTAATAGATAAGCGGGTGAGGAAGGTGAAAGGGGATTATTACTAGGATAGTTTAATTTCCTTCCAATCTGAATAGGAAAACACTCCCTTTTTACCATCCATAATCCTTTAACTGTAAAACTTATGCCTAATCAAAATCAGAGGCAGCTTTTATTTTCTAAAAGGAACATCTTTTGGGAAGACAAAAGCAATTCTAAGTGTTTTATTAGCAAGAATGGTCAACAATATGTAAGCAGAAATCATAAGCATACTGAGCCAGGTGGGTGTTTTTGGACTTCTTAGGGAGAATTTTATGGGTAGAACTAAAAGCTCCTAACTCAAATGCAAATTTGGCACCATCCCCTGCTCAAAGATATCTTCCCAGGGAAATTAATCTGTTAGCTGAGCCATAAAACATTTAGAAATGCAAGAAATGCAAAGAAACATATAATTGGAGGTAAATTCTCGGCAGGAGGATGACTCAGCAAAAAAAGAAGAATTGCCCGTAGGCGGAAAGGAAGAAAAAGTTAAAATGCCCCTGTACAGTGGGACTTACGAGCTTTATTTATAAAGAGAAAGAGGCAATAAGAAGTTACGCAAGGAATCAAAAAGGACTTCAATCACAGATCAGAAAAATAACAGCCGTATAAGCCCGTGATTGCGAACCTATCGTTGCCGTAGATCAGGCCTACTGCGCATGTGCGCGCGTCTCCCACCAGCCAGCTAATTGTCAGGTATCTGCCACGCATGCACGGGGGTGGGGGGCACGTGGGAGATGCACGCGCAAAGGTGGGGCGCGCAGGGGGGTCGTGTGTGCGTGTGCAGATGACGTGGGGGGGCGTGCATGCATGCGCAGGGGCAAGTGGGGTTGTGCACGCATTGCATTATGGGTGCAGCGCATGCGTGCTCTTTCGGTACGCGATGACAAAAAGGTTAGCTATCACTGGTATAAGCCCTAACTATTAATTGAACCTTGTGAGAATCAATCAATCATAATAGAGCCGGAAGAGACCTTTGAGGTCTTCTAGTCCAACCCTCTGCTGAAGCAGGAGACCCTACACCATTTCAGACAAATGGCTGTGCAGTCTCTTCTTAAAAACCTCCAGTGATGAAGCACCCACAATTTCTGAGGGCAAGCAGTTCCACTGGTTAATTCTCCTCACTGTTAGGAAGTTTCTCCTGAATTCCAGGTTGCTTCTCTCCTTGATTAGTTTCCATTCACTGTTTCTTGTGTTGCCTTCTGGTGCTTTGGAAAATAAATCGATCCCCTCTTCTTTGTGACCTCTCAAACACTGGAAGACTGCTGTTATGTCCCCCCAGTCCTTCTTTTCTCTAGACCAGTGGCTCCCAAACTTTTTCAGTCCACTGCCCCCTTGGTGCTACAAACTCATCCTCAATGCCCCCCACCCAGGGGCGGGATTCAAATTTATGTGGGCGTGGCCTAATTTGAGGGTGTGGTTTGCTGGTCACGTGACTGGGTGGGCGTGGTTTGGTGACTGACAAACCAAATACAAGTGGTCCTCACTTAATGGCCAGTTGCTTAGCAAGGGTTCTAATTTATTACCGGCCTCCCCAGAACTACTTGACCTGTTTTTGGAGTTTTGACAGCCATGCACACACATATACACACACTCCCTTCTAACCCTGCTGGAGCAGGTGATTGGACTAGAATAGATATCTTTCTCCTCTCTCCCTCCCTTCTTCTTTATTTCTTTTTCTTTCTGTCCCTTCCTTCCATTTCCCCCTTTCTTTGTCCCTTTTTCTTTCTTTCCCTTTTCTCTTTCTCTTCTTTCTTCTCTCTTTCTCTCTCTCTTCCTCTCTCTTTCCCTTTCTCAGGCTCACCCCATTGACTTTGTACACCGCTCCGTTCGGACTTGCTTGGACAGGTGCCTCCAGTGTAAGGGGCTCAATGGGGTGGACCTGCAGGACCTCGCTCCGAACGCTGCGGCAGCGGGATGTTTGAAAAGGAGAGCAAAGCCACTCTGGCTTTTTGCTCACTCTGGCTTTGCTTTCCTTTCCCAACACTGCTTTCAGGGTGAGGCCCCACCGGCCCGAACACGGCGGCGGCGGTATGTTTTGAAAAGGAGAGCAAAGCCGACAGCTCATTGAAACATGGCCCACAGGGACTTCCGGTGGCAGGACAGAGACGTGCAGAGGTGGAGAAGCCCAGCTGCGGTTTCCAAGTACCTCTTCTTGCATTTGGAGAGATCCCCAGAGGATACACGAATCCCGGAGAGATTCGTGTCGGTGTAGGGGACCCTCGGGTTGCAGTGTGGGGGAAGGCAAACCCCTGGCAACGAAGAGAAGATCCCCTGAGCCCAGCGCGAAAGAACCAGCCGCCTGTTAATGGCGGCTTCAAAGTCTGGTCTGCCTCCGATGTGACAAAGTGAGAAAGTGACAGCTTGTAAGATCGGTGGAGAAAGAGGTGCAGAAAGACTCTAACAGTGAAGAGTGAGACCAGCGAGTGATTTCTTTTCCTTTGATTGTGAGTTATATCTGTCAGAAGCCCGAGAGAAAAGCGGCTAGAAAAGCGAAAGTGTGATAAGCGTGGGTGGAAAGGCTTGACAGACGGAGTGAAAGTGTGGATTACAGCATTTGAAAGGAGAAGTCTGTGAGGAGAAGAAGAACTGTTGGAAAGACTAAGAGACCTGTGGATTCGAGCTTTTGAGTGGATTGTTATATTGGACTATTCCCTAGGTTTAAAACCCGAAGAGGAGAAAGGCGACCGAAGAGAAAGAAACGTGGCGCTAAATGCGATACATTGAATCTTTGAATTTAGTGCAACAATATAACAGACTCTATTTGACACTATTTGTTTAATAGACCTTTAACCGATTTGGAGGAGAACATTATTTGACTGAGGTGAAGGCAGTAAGTGAAGGAGATTAAGATATCGGACTCCAAAGTATTGGGGGAAAAAAGAGAGAGAGTAATTGAAGTTTGGGAAGAGACTGATTGCTGACAGCGATTAGTCAGCACTTTTCACCACCCTCCTTCCGGTGTGCCTGAAGAGAATTACAAAATTCCAAAAATGTTGGATTTAATCCTGACCTTAAAACTCTATTTTCTCACCACTCTACTTTATTTTCTTGAATTCTCCCTTGGTACTATTCTGTTAAACTTTCTATCCTGTCTTCTATTTACTGACTTTTTGATATTAAGGCAAATTCCTTTTCTCTCTTCACTTTTTTTCCCCTTATAATAGCTATAAATTTATTTACTTAGAAAAGGTATATGGATTACTAGACTTAATTGCTAATTGATTTAATTGCTTTGAATACTTAGTAACAATAAGGATTGTAAAATATTGCTGATTTAGAATATTTAGAATATTTAATATTAAGATATAGGATTAGATAAAAGTTTATATAGATTTATAAAACTTACAATTTTATAAAGTTGAAATTTGGTTTGATTTGATATATCACTTGCTATACATATTTGTTATATAAATTTATCATAGAGAATATTACATAGTGGTGGATAGTGCTCTATAGTATTGGAATATAGATTGTGTAAACTACATGCCCGATTGAAGACATAAAACCAAAAATAATACGTATTTATATATCTTAATTTCTAGTTGAGAGTACTGAATTTAACCACTCAATAGATTGGTAGTCCAAGCAATTAGACATTGAAATTTTATCATAAGGGTAATAACACTGAATGGTGATTTGGGACGACATAATTAACATAATTCAACAGCAAAAACAAATACTAAAAGAAATGACCTCCACAACAACCACGGCCCTGAAAACAGGAAGGAAGACTACCCTGACCCTAACAACCACCTTGGCAACAGCTTCCCCTACAATTCAAAAAACTATTGAAAAATCCCTAACAGGAGAAAAACAATCCAATGTCTCAAACACCAATATACAAGCTACTCTGCTAACTTTGCAAGAATCAATGTCAAAACTGCAAGAAATAATGATCAAGAATCATAATGAAACAAGAGCGGATATCAGCGAATTAAAAGAAGAGATGGGAAAGCTAAAAGCTGAGATGAAAGCGGACATACTTAAGGTAGAAGACAAGATTGGGACATTACAACAGGCTATGGAAAAAAATTAAACAATGATAAAAGAAATAGAGACAAGGGCAGAACGAACGGAAAAGAATCTAGAAAGGGTAGACGAAGAATTAAAAAATGTAAGCAAAGAAATGGAAGATTCCCTGGTCTACCTAGAAATGGACAAGGCAGCTGCATACCTGAGATTTCAGAATGTGGAGGAATCGAAGGATGAAGAACTAGAGCAGCTAATGGCAGAAATACTGGCCGAACTGTTAGGAAAAGAGAAAGACGATATACTCAGGGAATTTGATGAAGTTTATAGGGTCAGTACCAATTACGCAAGACACCATAAATGTCCGAGAGAGGTTCACATCCGTTTCGCAAGAAGGAGTGTGAGAGATATAATACTCAGACTGTCGAGAGATGGAAGAATAACGTACAAGGGCAAAGAGATTATGATCCTCAAGCAAATCCCAAGGAAAGTGAGGGAAATAAGACAAGATTATAAATTCCTACCAGTTATTTAAATCAAAAAGGAATTCCATTCAAATGGTTAATCCCGGAAGGGATGTTAATAACATGGAAAGAAAGGAAAATCAAAATAGACTCTATGGAACGGGCACAAGACTTCTACGAACAGTTATTAGGCACGGAAGACCAAAATACCAAGGAGGAATCCAAAAGAAATTTGCAGGAAGACCGAAATCGCCATAGAAATAAAAAAGAAGGACCCCCCAAAACCAAGGGAACGACTACCCACATCAAGAGAGAGAAGAACCAATCCCACAACAACTACAAGGAGAGAGCCGAATTATCACAAGACAAAAAGCGAAACAGACCTAGCTAAATGGAGGAAGAAAAGAAACTCCTATCTATCAATATAAACGGTTTAAATTCAACAACTAAAAGGAAAAGGATAATAGCTAAACTAATTAAACAAAACGCCAACATAATATGTTTACAAGAAACTCATATTAGGAAAAATGATGAAAAATATTTAATTTGCCCGAAACTAGGGAAGTTATTTACGGCACCAGCTGATAAACAAAAAAAGAAAGGAATTGCAATATACGTGAAAGACGACCTAAAAGCAGCTCTAATTTGGTCAGACCCGGAAGGAAGAACTCTGGTTTTACAAATCTTGATTAATACTATTTCATTTCTATTGGTAGCAATTTATGCACCTAATGAAGAACAAGGAAAAATTTTTAAATATTTACACCAAAAAATAATAGGATTTGAAAAAAGGAACATCTGTATGATAGGCGATTTTAACTCTATTGCTGATTACCAAAAGGACCACAGTAATGCAAGTAAGAACAAAAAAGGGAAAAGAGAGTTTCCCAAGACTTGTAAGGAAATGATGAAAGAACTAAATTTAGTGGATTTATGGAGAAAATTAAACCCAGAAGACAAACAATTTACATATTACTCTAACCTGCATAAAATATGGACAAGAATAGATATGGCCTGGATGAATGGGGAAATTGCAAATGAAATAAAAGGAATCGAAATTTTACCAAATGAATGGGCCGACCATAACCCAATTCAAATAATTTGGAAAGGCAGGAGAAAATCAAAGAAAAGATGGACATTAAACACTCAATTAATAAGAGAAGAAGAGTATATTAATAAGCTTAAAGAGGAACTAAATTATTTCCTAAAGGAAAATGATAATGATGCAACCTCGAAACAAAATATTTGGGATACATTGAAGGCAGTCATAAGAGGAATAACAATCTCTTATAATGCCATGAGAAATAAAAGAAAATATGCTCAACAAAATAAATTACAACAACAAATTAAGGAATTAGAAATCCAATTACAAGAAACCCCTAAAAACCAAAGAATACAAAATCAGTTAATAACAACTAAACATAAATTGAACTTATTGGAACAAGAAAAAATGGAAATAAATTTGAAAATGACTAAACAAATCTATTTTGAATATGCAAACAAACCAGGAAGATGGTTATCTCATAAACTTAAAAAAGGGAAAGAAAAGAGATTGATATACCAATTAATAGATGAGAAGGGTGACTTACAACATGAGATAGAAAAGAAAAAAGACATCATTCACAAATATTTTGAAAAGTTATATAAAAAGGAAGAAGTTAATGAGGATAAAATAAGAACTTACTTAGAGGAAACGAATGACAAAGTAATTGGAGAGGAATGGATAGAATTATTAAATAAAGATATTACATGGTCCGAATTGAAATCAGCAATAGAGAATCAAAGTAATAATAAAACCCCAGGGCCAGATAGGATTCCGGCAGAATTATATAAAGCAATCATGGAATTAATTGGACCACTGATGATGGAAGTATTCAACGAGGTACTACTAGCAGCTAAGATGCCAGACTCGTGGAGGGGAGCATTGATTTCGCTGATCCCGAAGGAGGAAGCTGACCACAGATATATTAACAACTACAGACCAATTTCACTTCTAAATACTGATTATAAAATATTCTCCTCCATTATAGCCAATAGACTAAAACAAGTTTTAAACCCACACATACATGAAGACCAAAATGGATTCCTCCCGACTAGACAAATAAAGAATAATTTAAGAACAGTAATAGATGTCTTAGAATTTTATGAAGCCCACCCTGAGAAACAATTCGCACTTATGTTTTTAGACGCAGAAAAAGCATTCGATAACCTAAATTGGCATTTCTTAATTCGAAAAATTTATAATATGAATCTAGGCACTAAATTTGAAAATATCATAACAACAATTTACGATACACAGCAGGCTAATATCTTAATAAATGGGGAACACACAGGTCCAATAAAAATAGAAAAAGGTGTTAGACAGGGCTGCCCTCTCTCACCTCTTCTCTTTATATTCGCTCTAGAAATACTTTTAACACGTATCAGGCAAAATCCCGAAATTAAAGGATTGAAAATTAAAACAGAAGAATACAAATTACAAGCGTTTGCCGATGATATGGTCTTCTTTTTGGAGGAACCAATAGAAAAAGGATACAAATTGATAAAAATTAGAACAATTCGGCGCAGTAGCAGGACTTAAAATCAATAGAAAAAAAACTAAATTAATGACCAAAAACTTAACAGAAGACCAGACAAAAGAATTAGAGGTAAGTATGGGAATACAGGTAACAAAGAAAGTCAAATATTTAGGAATATGGCTAACACCACAATTTAAAACACTCAAAGAGAATAACTATGACAAATTGTTGCAACAAGTAAAGAAAGATTTAGAATCTTGGAGCAGGTTGCAACTTTCACTATTGGGCAGGATTGCTTCTATCAAAATGAATATTTTGCCAAAATTCTTATACCTATTTCAGACAATTCCAATTAAATTGCATAAATTTTTTTCCGAAGAACTAAATAAGATAACACTCAAATTCATTTGGCAAGGAAAGAAAGCTAGAATTAACATAAAGGCATTACAGGATCTGAAGAGCAGAGGGGGATTAGCACTTCCAAACTGGGAATTATATTATACGGCAGCTACTTTATCATGGTTAAAAGATTGGGTGAACTTACTTAACAAAAGAACACTATTATTAGAAGGTCATGATTTGCAGAGAGGTTGGCACGCCTTCTTGTGGGATGTGGGGAAACCCAATCAGTCATATTTTCATAGACACCTAATTAGAGTTTCACTACTAACCAATTGGAAAAAAGTACGGAAAAAACACTATTTAAAAGTACCGATTTGGCTATCGACAATGGAGGCAATGGTTCATCCCAACAATTTGGACATCACAAAAATGATTAAATACAAAGACTTATTAGATTCACAAGGAAAACTGAAAACACGACAAGAATTACAAGAGCGAGGATTTAAAATTGACCAGTGTGTATACCTCCAAATCCATAGTAGATATAAACAAGATAACAAAGATTTCGGAATTTATAACAAACTCCAGCACTTAGATAAAATTTTATTAGGATCAAACAAAAAAAATATAACTAAATTTTACAAATACTTACTGGAAGTGAAATTAGAACAAGAGATAGTCAAAGGAAATATGATAGCTTGGAGCAGGAACATCGGACGGAGTATTACATTAACAGAATGGGAAAGGATTTGGAACAGAAACAAGATCACGAAATCGGCAGCTTATAAAGAAAATGCATACAAAATGTTTTACAGATGGCACCTTCCCCCTTCGAGGTTGGCGAAGATGCACCCCAACACGAGTCCAAAATGTTGGAAATGTAAAAGTATAGACGGAACCTTTTTCCACATGTGGTGGTCATGTAAAGAAACCCAGAAATACTGGCAAAGAATTAGAAAATGGCTAGAGGAGATAACCAAAGAACAAATTGAATATAAACCAGAGTCCTTCCTATTAGGGATTTTTGACAAACAATTACCAAAAAAAGATGAAGTATATAATAATACATATCTTAACAATGGCCAGGCTAGTGTTTGCTCAGTGCTGGAAACTATCTCACATACCTACAGAACAGATAATCATCCAGAAAATTTCAGATTGTGCAAAAATGGACAAATTAACCCTAGCCCTAAAAAACAAAGAGTCTTCAATATATTGAACAACTGGAATCCCTGGTACAAGTGGTTAGACCAAAGATAGATCGTGTATTATAAGGTATAAAAAAAAGAATGAGATAAACCTATTTGAGTGCAATCCAAATATAGATACGGATAAGATGTGCGTATATGATACAATTTAAGAAGAAAAGATCTTACAAACTGTCGAAAAGGAAAATGTTTTTAAATGTTCACCCTCCCTTCTATCTTTTTCTTTCTTTTTCCTTTCCTTTCGCGTTTCTTTCTTTCTCTCTTTCTTGCTTTTTTCTGATTTTGTTATTTGTGTATATGTTGTAGATTTGTTTTTTTTTTAACTGTAAAATTAATAAAATTTGTTTAAAAAAAAAAAGAAAAAGAAAAGGAGAGCAAAGCCACTTTGGCTTTGCTCTCCTTTCCCAACGCTGCATTCAGGGCGAGGCTCTGCCACCCCGAAAATGGCAGCGGCGGGATGTTCGAAAAGGAGACCTTTCCCAACGCTGCATTCGGGGTGAGGCCCCCAGGATCACCCCATTGAGCTCCTTGCACCAGAGCATGCAAGTCAATGGGATGATCCTGTGGGGCCTCACCTTAAATGCGGCGGCAGCGGGATTTTTTCTCACCCCTGAATTGTGCCCTGCCACTCACCTCCAGCGCCCCTCTGCCGCTTCCTAGTGCCCCCCTGCCAGCCCCCTTGCCTCTCAGCACCCCCCTAAGGCATCCCACCACCCCCCAGGTGGCGGTACCGCCCACTTTGGGATCCACTGCTCTAGACTAACCAAACCCAAATCCTGCAATCGTTCTTCATATGTTTTTGCCTCCAGGCCTTTAATCATCTTAGTTGCTTTTCTTTGTATTTTTTCCAAAATCTTGTCAAACTCTAATAAGCATTGTTGCAAAGGAATCTTTATGCCCTCTAGTGCTACAATATTCTACCATGGTTATACAGGTAGTCCTCGACTTACAACATTAATGGAGCCTATTATGGCTGTAAGTTGTGTTGGTGTCTGTGAATTGACCTAATTTTGTGAACCTTTTTGCTGCGGTTTTACAGTGCACGCCACATTTGTAAAGCGAAAGCCACAGTCATAAAGCAAAGACTGTCATCATAAATGCTGATTTTCAGGGGGGAAAATGTCATAAAACCCAGTCATATGACCACGGACCATAAATGCTGGCCATGGCTGCCAAGCCTCCCATATGGGGACATGTGCTTGCAGGGAAGCATGGCTCTCGGAAGACCAGAACGGGTTCAGAAGTACCTCTGGAGTGGCCTGGCGTAATTCAAAAGATCATTAAACACCCAGCCATACATTGAGGACTCCCTGTAGAAACGGCAAGCAGAGATGGCAAGGTTATTGTTCGGACCCAAACCCTTTTCCAATAAAACAAACACGAACCAGAGAGAACAGAAACCTTTTAATGATTGTTACGAATCCCCAGTTAAAGGGCTGCTGCAAACTAATTAACTTTGATAAGCACAAACCTTACCCAAACTGTACAAGACTGCCAAGAATCACAGATAAGAAATATTTCACAACACAAGAGTCTTCAAAAGCCAACTTAAGATACTGTAATGTCCATGAGGCTGAGTTTCAAAACGTCTTTGCTTCCTGCAAAGAATGTTCGCTTCACAGCTGGCTTTTATCTTCTTGAAGGAGGGGCCATTACCTTGCAGCCTTACTCCTGAGTTGCCCATGCTATTGCAGTTACTCTTTCCTTGGCACAGGCTCCTCGGGAACCTCCTCATCGCTGCTGCCAGCCCCCACAATCTCTGAAGGCAGCAGTCCACTCCCTAATGGCCCTGGCGCCTCATCTGAGTCCTTGCTCTCCTCAGCTGTCTGCACCTGCTGCCAGCTAACCACAACAGTTATACAGGTAGTCCTTGACATAGAACAATTTCTTTAGTTATAATGGCACTGAAAAAAGTGACTTATGACCATTTCCCACATTTATGACTGTTGCAGCATTCCCCATGGTCACATAATTAAAATTCAGACGCTTGGCAATCTTCTCATACTAATGACGGTTACAGTGTTCCAGGGTCATGTGATCCATGTTTGCAACCTTCTGACATGCAAAGCCAATGGGGAAGCCAGATTCACTTAACAACCGTGTTTCTAATTTAAGAACTGAAGTGATCCACTTAACAACTGTGGCAAGAAAGTGTCATAAAACGGGGCAAAACTCACTGAACAACTGTGTCTCTTAGCAACAGAAATGCTGGGCTCAATTGCGGTCGTAAGTCGAGGAGCATCTGTATGCTGTGACCATGGGGGATGCTGCAACAGTCATAAATGTGGGAAATGGTCATAAGTCACTTTTTTCAGTGCCGTTATAACGGCCACTAAACAATGCTGCAGAACAAGCTGCTGGAGAAAGGATATGGAGCACACAATGGAGGAAAACCCAGCCTGCCAAGAACAGAGATTCCATCCCTGCAAATGGAAGAAAACCAGGAGTGGGAGAACCCTACAGGCGGCTTCTGAGAGTGAGGAAAGACCAGGAAGACGGACTGTGCTATGTGAGTAAATTCAGATTTTGCACAGTTTATGAGTTAAAAGGCTTTTTTTTTTTAAAGCAGCAAGACAACCAGCTGCAAACTCAGAGCATTCCTGAGCCAGAGAAAGAGCTGTCATAAATTACAAGGCAGTAATGGGAAAGAAAGTGAAAAAGAAGAAAATTAAGTAGGTTAATATTTGTGCTCTTACATTATCCTGTACATATGTACAAAAACAGACCGGTTTTATAAATACAACTTTCATTTGTGTAGTTATTACGTCAGTATATTATTATAACATTAATGAATTAATATCATTATATTATAAAATATAGTATCATTAAGTTATTACTGTAGCTATTACGGTATTCAGAATGCAATCCCTCATTTGTGTAATTAATGGCTGGGTGTGTCTCTGTATTGGCTTCCATTTTGACCACACCCTCCAAATAAGCACCTCACTCCTGGGTAAGGATTTGCAGTTATCCTATAAAGACAGATCATAATCCCTTATCTCTTCAGGCCTGGCCAGAGGGGAAAACATGCAATAAATTAATTAGTATGATTGTTTCCCGGTCTTCAGTTCAAATGCATTTCTGGGGAAATTCTCCTTATGAGGAGCCCGTGTGCAGATCTGAACCCTTATGCTTAGAGATTGGATTGGACACACATATACAGTACCTAGTGTTTGATTAGAATTAAAGGAATTTCCCAGGTCAGATTCAGCAGTTTGTCCTTTGTCCGATTTTTAAATTGGTTCTTAAGATGTATGACATGGTAATTCCTACAGTTGAGATGTTTTATTTATATTTTATTTTATGATTCTATTTTATTTATTGGACTTGCTTGCTGCCCATCTCGCAGGTTTAGATTCTGCTGCTATGTTTTCTCAATAAATATTTTACACAGTGATTCATTATAATCTATTTATATTAGATTACGTTTATTTATTTCTCTTTCAATGTATTCAAACTTGTAAGGCTGATTTTATAGACATCCACCCCTACATCCACTTCAGATAATGTTAAATTAAAACTACAAGCCATGTAGATCTTAATATATGTTTATTTTAGATGAATGATGTTGATCTTAAAAATAGATTATGATACTTCACACAACATTTTGAACTGACTAGCTGATTAATTTTAGAACAGGAAGCACATCAATTCACGGTATTTATAATAACCACCACCTTAAAAATAAGTGAGACCGATATTTTATTGATTGATTGATTTAAAACATTTATATAGCCGCCCCTCTTTCAACCAACTCTGGGTGGCCCTAATCAATATGAACTTGAAACCTCTTTGAACACAGATAGCTACAGATCATACCAGTCATTTCTATGGAGAGTTACAGCAAACTCAGTACAATCTCTTACTACAAAATTCTAAATGATTTTCTCTTAACATTTATGCCAAGCATGTAGGCATGAGCAACAATGTCATAAGTATACAGAGCCAGATTGCTTTTTTGGACTTCTTAGGGAGGATTTTAAGTGTAGAACTAAAAGCTCCTATCTCAAATCCAAATTAGGGAACTATCCCCTGCTCAAATACATCTTCCCAGGGAAATTAAACTGTCAGCTGAGCCATAAAATATTTTAAAAGTCAAACATTTAGAAAGAATTTGGCAAGTCATTTAAAGCAGAGAAAGGTGCTGGCTATTCCTGCCATCTTGGAGTCCTCAAATTTGCAGATGACATTAAGCTGAAAGGAATAGCCCAGTGATCCCCAACCTTTTTTACGCCGCGGCCCGGTACCGGCATCAGCTGGGCGCCGCCATCTTTTTTTGATGAAAAAGTGCTTCCGGTGAGCTTTCTACCCGGAAAAGCTCACCGGAAGCGCTGGCGCCGCCATCTTTTTTTGATGAAAACGTGCTTCCGGTGAGCTTTCTACCCGGAAAAGCTCACCGGAAGCACTTTTTCATCAAAAAAAGATGGCAGCGCCCAGCAAGCCAGCGGCCCGGTAGGACTTGTTCCGTGGACTGGTACCGGTCCGCGGACCGGTGGTTGGGGACCCCTGGAATAGCCAACACCCCCAGAAGATGGCTCAAAATCCAAAAGGATCTTGACAGACTTGAACACTGGGCCCTGTCTAACAAAATGAAATTCAGTGTAGATAAAAGTAAGGTTCTACACTTAGGCAAGAAAAACCAACTGTACTGGTACAGGCTAGGTCAAACATGGCTCCGTGCCAGTACCTGTGCAAGGGATCTTGGAGTCCAAGCGGACAGACACTTAAATATGAGCTAGCAGTATGTTTGCAACAGCCAAAAAGCCAGTGCAGTTCTAGGCTGCATTAATACAGCGATAGTCTCAAAATTGTGTGAACTAATAGAACCGCTTTACAAAGCAACACTTGGAATACTGCATCCAGTTTTGGTCACCACAATATAAAAAAAAAGATGTTGAGACTCTGGAAAGAGTACAGAGAAGAGCAAAAAAGATGGTCAGGAGGCTAGAGGCTAAAACATATGAAGAGCGGTTTCAAGATTTGGGTATGTCTAGTCTAGCGAAAAGAAGATGGGTATGTCTCGTCTAGCGAAGGGGAAGAAATGATGGCCGTATTTGAGGGGCTGCCACAAAAATGACAGGAGCAAACTACTTTCTAAAGCACCAGATAGCAAGATAAGAACCAATGGATGGAAACTAATAAAGGAGAGAAGTAATCTAGAATTAAGGAGAAATTTTCTAATGGTGAGAATAATTAACCACTGGGGTGGCTTGCCTTCTAGAAGTTGTGGGTCCCTCATCACTGGAGATTTTCAAGAAGAGACTGGACAGCCATTTGTCTGAAATAGTATAGGCTCTCCTGCTTGAGCAGAGGGTTAGAATAGATGACCTCTAAGGTCCCCCTCTGTTATTCTACATTCTATGAAAAAAACCGTTACCACTTCTAAAGACCAGGAAGGTAAATTGTGTACAGTAGTTCCTTTGAAAGAACTATATCTTAATTCTTTAAATTCTATTCAGATCTCTATAGTCAATAAAAGAAACTACCTCATGATGATATAATGGAATTGAGCTGAATTGACTTTTTTAAATTTTATTTTTAATTAATTATTTATTTAAATTTAGAGGGAAATGAAAAATATGAGGCAAAACACCACAATCCACACACACACACACACAAACCCCCACCCACATTTAAAGGAAACCACCTTTAAACTTAAATAAAAATGACCTCTCACATTTAGGTCAAGGAGTCAGAAGAAGGGAATTGGTTTCCTTCCCTGAAGAGTTCCCCTTGTCTCCATCCATCTCTCCAACTACTAAAGACCCGTGGTGGTGCAGTGGTTAGAGTGCAGCACTGCAGGCTACTTCTGCTGACTGCTGGCTGTCTGCAATTTGGCAGTTTGAATCTCACCAGGCTCAGCCTTCCATCCTTCTGAGGTCAGTAAAATGAGGACCCAGATTGTTTGGGGGCCATATGCTGACTCTGTAAACCGCTTAGAGAGGGCTGGAAAGCACTGTGAAGCAGTATATAAGTCTAAGTGCTATTGCTACTGATCAACTACCTTGATCTCCAACTACCTTGATCTCCATTCATTCTTCTCTAACTTTCTTATGTTCCTTTCATATCATGAATGGAACATACAAATAGTCCTCAACTTACGACCACAATTGATACCCAACGTGAGATAGTTGTTGTGAGTTTGCCCCATTGTACGGCCTTTCTTGCCACAGTTAAGTGAATCGCAGCAGTTGTTAAGTTAGTAACACAGTTGTTAAGTGAATCTGGTTGCCTCATTGACTTTGGAAAAGGTGATCACATAACTGCGGGACACTGCAAATGTGAGTCAGTTGCCAAGCATCCAAATTTTGATTGCACAACTATGAGATACTGTAACGGTGGTAAGTGTGAAAAATGGTCATAAGTCATTTTTTTCAGTGCCGTTGTAACTTCAAATGGTCACTAAATAAACTATTGTAAGTTGAGGACTAACACTGTATTTACACTATCGGTGATTCATTTAGAACACATAATTTGTCAATATTGCGTTCTCCATTCCACTGCCTATTTTTTGGAATGATAATTTCCTATTGAGGTCCGCAATCCCAACCTTGCTGTCCTTCAAAAAAAAAAAAAAAAGGAAAAGGAAAAGGAAAACAATGAAGCCAGTGGTGGGATTCAAAAACCCAGGAACCGGTTCGCTGCCCAGTTGCTGGGTGGGCGTAGCCATGGTGGGCGTGGCCTACTGGAACTTCCGGTAGGGCAATTTTTCACCTTCCCAAGGGTCCGAGGCTTCCCTCGGGAGTCTGGGAGGGTGAAAACAGCCTCCCCTGGGCTCTGGAGGCCCTCTGGAAGCCGGAAACAGGCCCGTTTGGTACTTCCGGTGAGCCGTTTTCGCCTTCCCAAGGGTCCAGAGGTTTCCCTCAGGCCTCTGGGAGGGTGAAAACAGTCTCCCGGGCTCTGGAGGCCCTCCGGAAGCGGAAACAGGCCCGTTTGGTACTTCCGGTAGGCCGTTTTTCGTCTTCCCAAGGGTCCAGAGGTTTCCCTCAGGCCTCTGGGAGGGTGAAAACAGTCTCCCGGGCTCTGGAGGCCCTCCGGAAGCTGGAAACAGGCCCGTTTTGGTACTTCCGGTAGGCCGTTTTTCGCCTTCCCAAGGGTCCAGAGGTTTCCCTCAGGCCTCTGGGAGGTGAAAACAGTCTCCCGGGCTCTGGAGGCCCTCCGGAAGCCGGAAACAGGCCCGTTTTGGTACTTCCGGTAGGCCGTTTTTCGCCTTCCCAAGGGTCCAGAGGTTTCCCTCAGGCCTCTGGGAGGGTGAAAACAGTCTCCCCCGGGCTCTGGAGGCCCTCCGGAAGCCGGAAACAGGCCCGTTTTGGTACTTCCGGTAGGCCGTTTTTCGCCTTCCCAAGGGTCCAGAGGTTTCCCTCAGGCCTCTGGGAGGTGAAACAGCCTCCCCGGGCTCTGGAGGCCCTCCGGAAGCCGGAAACAGGCCCGTTTGGTACTTCCGGTAGGCCGTTTTCGCCTTCCCAAGGGTCCAAGGCTTCCTCAGGCCTCTGGGAGGGTGAAACAGCCTCCCCGGGCTCTGGGGCCCTCCGGAAGCCGAAACAGGCCCGTTTGGTACTTCCGGTAGGCCGTTTTCGCCTTCCCAAGGGTCCAAGGCTTCCCTCAGGCCTCTGGGAGGGTGAAAACAGTCTCCCCCGGGCTCTGGAGGCCCTCCGGAAGCTGGAAACAGGCCCGTTTCTGGACTTCTGGAAGGCCCATTTTTCCCCCTCCCAGAGCCTCCCTGCAGATCCTGCACTTACCTGCATCGAAAATGGGTCACGTGGAGACTCCGAGGAGGGGAGGGGAGGAGTGGGCAGGGCCAGCCAGTAGGTTTAAATACTGGTTCGGTGAACCAGATGCAAATTTAACACCCAGTCCGCCCGAACCAGTCCGAACCAGTAGAATCCCACCCCTGCTTGATACCCTTATAATATATATATCCACTTTGAACAATAGGCCATGCTATGGTAATGGTTTGTGTTTTTTTCTCACTGGGGGAGAAAAACCAACTTTCTTCTATCTGTGGTTTTAAAAATATCATTTTCCCTGTTTTAATCCTTGCATGCTGGCCAAAGGCAGCCTTAGCATTTTAGATTATAAATAATGCAGATACTTTTAAAATAAATTTGTTAAAAAATGACTCGTGTATGTACAGTATAAGCATTCATGGAAAATATTAAGTTTCAGACAACTCACCCCAGATCCCCAGGGCTGCCAGGGCTGCCACAAGAATGAGGATTATAGCACATCCAGATCCTACCAGGAAGCAATGACACCGAGGATGTTCCAGCAAGAAACCTGGAAACACAGAGATAAAGAAAGAAGCAACAAGGAAAATAAGACCTCTATACAGGTAGTCCTCAATTTACAATAGTTCATTTAGTGACTGTTCAAAGTTATAATGGCACTGAAAAAAGTGACTTAAGAGAGGGTTGTAAAGCACTATGGAGTGGTATATAAGTCTAAGTCCTATTGCTATTGCTAAGCAGGGCAGTTAAGCGAGTCTCATTAGATTTTATGACTCTTTTTGTAATAGTTCTTAAAGTGAATCATTGCAGTTTTTAAGTGAAGCATATGGTCATTAAGTGAGTCTTGGTTCTCTCATTGATGTTGCTTGTGGAAGCTGGCTGGGAAGGTGGCAAATGGTGATCATATGATCCCAGGACATTGCAGCCATCATAAATACATGCCAATTACCAAGTGCCCAAATTTTGATCAGATGACCACAGGTATGTTGTAACAGTTGTTAGTGTGAGGACCAGTTGTAAGTTTTTTCTGTGCCATTGTAAATTTTGAATGGTTACTAAAAGTAAAGATAGATAGATAGATAGATAGATAGATAGATAGATAGATAGATAGATAGATAGATAGATAGATAGATAGATAGATAGATATAATTCTTTATTGGCCACATAAGGAATGTCTGGTGCATAAGCACTCACTATACATACAAACAATAAAGTGATAAAAGGTTCATCAATCATAAATCATAAGATTCAATCATAAATCATAAGATACAAACAACAATTGATAAATCTTAATACATCAATAAGATTTTTATCCCGCCGTATAAAGGGTGGGATAAAAATCTTTTTTTTAAAGAAAAACACTACTCTTTCCCTAGCTTCTTCCATTGTAGACTACTCTTAGCTTACTCTTCCCTTTTCAGTTTACCAAAAAGAGTAAAGCACTGGGCATCATTGTTGCTAATCTCTCAAGGGAAAATGGAGACTGAGAAAGGGACAGATGAATCATCCCATAAGTGAAACCTTATTCAAAGTCCTTGCAGCTGAAAAATATCACTGAAAGAAAAGCATTGGAAAAATCTGAGAGGACCCATTACAAATTCCTAGAAGGACCATTTGCTCAGAGGCATGCTGTTCCCACTTATTTTTACCTCGTAATCTGCTATTCTGCAACTATTTCCAGTTGAAGAACCACAAATTCTATTTTTAAAAGTTAGTTGACCTTAAAACCTGACTTGGCTAGGCTAGCTGTTGCACATTCACTAATAAAATATGCATCTGATGGAAAATTAATCTAGATTGAAAAGAAAATAATGTACAGAACTCAGCCTTGACAGTTTAATCCAGCGTTAAATTTCTTCCTTCCTCTCATATATTTGAGTTAGTCATTATCAGGACCTTACGAAAAACCCACCACAGAAACTTTTGAAAGGAAAGAATGGAGGTGTAAGAAATTGGTAGCAAACGTTTCACATTTTGTTATGAATAATATTTTCCCCCAAATAACATATTTATACATACATTTGTATCCCACCTGCCTTGGATTAATCATTAAGGGTATTAATCATGTTTAGGGTACACATTTCTTCCCATTGCCATCATGTTCTTAACTCTTCCACTGCCACGCTCAACTTTAATTTTCATAAATTTTTGTAGTTCCATTTTTCCATTACAATATAAGAAAGTTATTAAAATGCATTAAAAAGTGTTGAAAATGTCCATGTTTTTCTAATGCCCTAGTTATAAGTAAATACTTCGCTTACAGTGTTCAATCACTATATTCTGTAGACTTCCTGACTGAGTTGGATGGTCATATAAATGTTCTAAATAAATAAATGTTTTAAATTAATACAGTTGTGGGGCCCAACCTGGGTGATGGCCTGGAAGAAAACTGAATTTATAACCTTGTTTCACTTTCAGCATGTCTGTCTTGTCAGTTGAGCAATGGAAGAGTCGAGGGGCACCATTGTTGAGCTATAAGGCATCAGTTTATCTTCATCCAGCCTTCTATCCTACCCTTACTCTGAAGAGCTGAAGATGGCTCAGATAGACTTCCCCTCATTTTTAATTTCACAGAATTCTGTGAAGGAACCAAACTGGAGAGGAAGTGAGTGGTCCAAGCTGGAGAGTGAAAACAATGAAAAAAATAACTCAAGGCCATAAAGAGAAAGTGGTTCTCTGGCTGGCTGAGGAGCTAAAAAACCAAGTTCCTCGCAGAACAGACATGGGGGCTCCATGCAGTTATTCTGAGTCTGTCTGGGATCTATACTGAAGAAAGGTTCTGTTGTGGTCCATCGGCAGCCTGAGGAGATGGCAGCAGAATTGGATAGTGGGAAGGAACATGGGCCAATCCGGGAGACTGGGGAGGACTTGGACAAGGGTCCTCCGTCTGATGCGGAGATGGGGCCAGGGCCATCTGGGTGTTATGTGCTGACTCTGGAGCCTCCAGAATCTGACAGCAGCAAGGCAGAGGAACAAGGGGAGCCTGTTCCCAGTGCATGTGTGCGCAGAGCTGCCAGAAGGCAAGAACAGTTAAGACAAAAGGGGCGACTCAGGAATAAGGCTTAGAGGTGGTCGGCCCTCCCATAAGACATAAAGGAGGAGCAAAAGGACAGGAATCTTTGCAGGAAGCAACTTTGTTTGTACTGGTCGGTTTGAAACCTGAAGCTCGGTGTTGAATTTGTGTTCCGTTTTGGCCTCATATAAATAGACATTTAGTTGTTGGCAGCATTTCAAGGAAGATAAAGATGCGTGCTATCAGTCTTATCCTGAAGGACTTTGGCAGACTTCCATGGGACTATTTACAAACTGTTTCAGACTCATTACGGGCTGTGAATGACTGAAATTGACGTGTGTTTGTGAGTGTCTCCATAAGCCTTGGTCAGAACAGGTTCAAAGGAGAGGTGAGCTACTTCCATTAGCATTGTCTCATGGTGCTGGTCTGCAGAAGGAGACCTCTTTGTCCCCGAGGCCTCTCTGCATGATTATGGACTCTGGAGCACCAAATTATAAAATCTTAAGGATTATAAAATCTTAAGGAGGACCCTTGTGATAGTCCTCTCCAGTTGTTGTTTTGGTAGCTCAACTAAAGTTACAGGTAGCTCAACTAAAGTACAGGTAGCCCTCAACTTGGTTGGAAAGCTGGACAAAAGTGTGTTACAATTGTTTCTCATACTCATGACTGTCACACCTCCCCAGCCACATGATTTTCTATTGAGGCAAGATAACCGCCATGCATTTAGGAAGGTTGCTGCATCACTTAGCAAAAAAGTAAAATTGGGCATGACTCACTTAACAACTGGCTTGCTTAGCAGTGGACGTTCTGCTCCTAATTGTGGTCATAAGTTAAGGACTAGTTTTCTGCTAGCTCAGATTCTGTTTTCTTCCATTTTGAGGATTTAAGCTGATTCCTTAGTATAAAATAAGGGATGGACCAGCAACATAATGGTCTAGTTTAAATGATGAAGTCTTTTCTCCAAGCTGAAAGTGTAACTCTTGCCATATTATTTTCTATGTTTAATTTGGCCTTTTCTTTCCTACAAAAAAAAGTTTGCATTCTTCATAACCATTATTCGTATCATGCCTGCTGTTTTTGATGATGCTTCTGTATCAAAGAAATCTGAATTTTTTCCAGTCTTCCACAATTTGATAGCTTCAGATATTTCAGATTATAATTTGTGGCTGTATAGGGCAACAAAGACCTTGTTGGCGGGGGATGATAGTCCAAAAGATTTGGTGGGGAAGGCTGGATTATTCTGTTCTAGGCATTTTGCTATATTGATAATACTAAAAACACTGGAAATATTACATGTTAACTTAAAATTGTAAAGTTATAACTGATCTCTCTCTCTCTCTCTCTCTCTCTCCCTCCCTCCCTTTCTCTCTCTCTCTGTGTTACACACATAAAGATTAAAATAAAACCATGTGTGTGTGTAATATATATAAGATCTGTTCTGATTTCTTTTTTTAACTAGGACATTTTTGGCCTAAACAAGCACACATGGAGAGCTAATTCTTAATCTCTATCATATTGGTTTTCAGTATAGACACACACACATACAAACATATGCATATACAGGTAGTCCTTGACTTACAACGATTCATTTAGTGACAGTTCAAAGTTACAACGGCATGGAAAAAAAGCGACTTATCACCGTTTTTCATACTTCACGACCATTGCAGCATCTCCTTGGTCACGTGATCAAAATTCGGATGCTTGACAACTGACTCCTATTTGTGACGGTTGCAGTATCTTGGAGGGGTGTCATGTGATCCCCTTTTGCGACCTTCTGACAAGCAAAGTCAATGGACAAGCCAGATTCGCTTAACAACCGTGTTCCTAATTTAATGACTGCAATGATTCACTTAACAACGGTGGCATGAAAGATAAAATAGGGCAAAACTCACTGAACAAATTTTCTCATTTAGAAACGTAAATTTTGGGCTCAGTTGTGGTCATAAGTCGAAGACTACTTGTACTCATGCGAAAGCCTTGTCTTTGGAGACAAAGCATGGAAGACAACATGTTATTTTAAAATAAAGTGATTTATGCCATGAAACACAGTGGAATGGGAAACAGACTTTCTCTACTGCTCATTACTAGTTATGGAGCATTCTTAGAGACAACCAGTGAATGAGTTGTGGGTGCTCCATCACTGGAGGTTTTTAAGAAGAGATTAGACAACCATTTGTCTGAAATGGCATAGCGTCTCCTGCTTAAGCAGGTGGCAGGACTAGAAGATCTTTATGGTCCCTTCTCACACTGTTATTTTGTTATCATGCTGAAAATAAATATAGAATTTAACTGGTAAGAAACCTGATCAAAAGAGAAATTGGCAATTACATTCTTTCCCTTATTGTTGAGATTCCCCAAGAAGATATTTGCACGGAGCGTATCAAAACTATCCACTTAGAAGCCCCCAATGACTATAAAATAAGCCATAGTTTACCTTGCAGAGGAGATTGCTTGAGTCTCCGTTGCATTCTGTTTGGCCGGTAATTGAAGTACAAGTTGCAATCTTCTTCCTTCATGGTTACTCCAGCTACTAGTTTAATCTGAAGGAGGAAGAGCACTTTTGTTCCAATTCTTCTGGGTATGAGCAGCAGCCCCAACCACGGCTTTCTGGAGGTGGGCCACAAGATTGCACAGGAAGTGCTGAGACCAGCGACGAACCAGGCAGCTCTGTTTCCAAGGCTTCCCACACTTTCATTTATCAAAATCTAAGATACATTTCTGTTTCGAAGGTAGCCGTTTCATTTATCAGAAAGGAATTTCAGTCTTCAGCAAAAGAGGAATTTCAGTCTTCAGCAACAGATCAAGGCCACCTTTCCTTTCTCCTTTCGAGTTGTCCTTCTTATTTCTCCCCCAAATAGTTTCTCATTGCACAGCCTTCAGAAATCTTCATTTTGGTTTATTATTTAACTCAATCAACATCACACCAAATCTTAATATTTGTTTTGAGGTCCTGTATACTGGACTAGCCAGAAAGAGGGCTGAGAAAACATCTATACAACCCTCACATTCTGGATCTAAACTGTTTCAGCTTCTCCCCTCAGGATGCCACTTATAGGGCATTGCATGCCAAAACAACTAGTCACAAAGATATTTTCCGCCATGCCATCACCGAATTCCTACAGCACTGGCTTATGCCTAAAGATAGTTACCCATGTACAGTAGAAGGCTGAGTTGCTATTCTGTTCTCATCTTTCCTACTATCTTCTCCTATTGGTATCTTATGGTTTATCACTTGTTGTTGTTTGTGGCCCCAGATTTGGACAGTGAAGAGGTTGGGGAGGAACATGGGTCAGTCCTGGAGTCTGGGGAAGGCTCTGACGAGTGCTCTGCATCGGAGGCAGAGATGGGGCCAGGACATGTTAGGGATAACATTGTTTACCCTAACTGGTTTGGGTAAAAATAATAAATAAGGTATCATGGTTTGTTAGTTAAAGTGTGTGTAACTTTAACAGCAAGAATGTAATTAAGGGTGTGGTTGTAAAAGCACTATATATGAAGCGAGGCAAATGCAGCTCTCTCTCTCTCTGGCTTACTGATCCCTAATTACTGGATGGATTGATGACTGCGTTCTTGCTGGAATGGGAGTGTTGATATTTCTCAACAGAGAGAAGATAAAGATTGATTTATTGTAAGTGAACTGACATTGGCTATTCAACACAGACTTTTGCAAATAGAGTATCCCCGACAAGACTTGACTGAAATTGATATATGACTAATGGACCGTTATTTTGACTATGCTATAATTCTTAAATGGAATAAACTATATTTTTGGTAGCACAAGCGTATCTGTATTTTTACTGCGTGTTAACTAGAAATCTTATCTCACACATTTACCTGTCTTCCTATCTGACTTCGCTGCACGTTCTGTTTAGTTTGTTTTCCTTAACACCCGTTGGGGAATCCAGGCTTAACAGGACCGTCTGACAGTTATCAGCTGCCTTTGGAGTCAAACATCAGTGGGGCAGAAGAACAGCTGGAGCCTGTTCCCAGTGTGTGCATGCACAGAGCTGCCAGGAGAAGGGAACAGTTAAGGAACAAGGGTCAACTTGGGAGTAAAGACTCAGTTGGATGGTGAATGGCCCCTCCCATAGGGAATAAAGAGGAGCAAAAGGGGAGTGGTGTTTGCAGGAGTCAATTAGTTCAATTCATTAGGGTGAAGATCTGTTCCTGACTTCTTGTCAAGGATTGTCTGCTACAGAGTGGCGTGTGGAAGATATCGGCCAGGCAGCTCTCCAAGCCTGATAAAGGTCTGTAGTTGTAAAAACTCTTTAAAAGACTGTTGGCCGGGACTTTGCTGGAGAGGCATTCACTGTAAACTAAATAAAAGGGGGTTTATCGGGACAAGGAGTCGGCTTCGTGCTTTTGGGAAGCCTAGGTCAGAACAGTTGTTTGTATCTTATGATTTATGATCTAAGTCTTATCACTTTGTTATTTGTATGTAACTGAAAGCTTTCAAACCGGAAACAAATTCCTTTTGTGTCCAATCAAACTTGGCCAACAAAGAATATTCAAGTTCCAAATAAGAAATAACAATTACATTGATAAACATAGCCAACATATCTTCCACATCCTAGCTTCCCCACAACAACCCTGTGAGCTAGGTTGGAAGGAGTGACTGGCCCAAAGTCGCCCAGATGGCATTCATGACTAAGGTGGGACTTAAACTCATGGTCGCCCGCTTTCTAACTGGTTGCATTAACCACTAAACCAATCTGGTTGTCTGAAGTCTCATCTAAGTGGCCCCAAAGTCAAGTCCCTCCAGCTGGCCAAGAAGCTATCATACAAATTTCATTTAGTCTCTTCAATGATAGCTTGGGATACATATCTACTGAATTTTTGGAAACCACAAATGGAATTTTCAGCCCTCGTTTATAGTGATGCCATTAGAGCAGAGCAGGTTTGGATATGAAATTCTTCTTCCCAGGTTTCAGGCCAGCTGGTCTAAATGTCTATGAAAATGTCTATTCTCAATCATCCAGGTCACAGTTGATCCCAAAGGTGCTTTTTTTTGCAAAAGGCTACTGGGCTTTCTTGGTTTTCTTTTGAAAACAGTTCACTTCTCATCCAAGAAGCTTCTTCAGTTCTATCTGGGGGGAAAAAGTTAGAACTGAAGAAGCTTCTTGGATGAGAAGCAAAACATTTCAAAAGTGGGGGTGGGGAAACCAAGAAAGTCCAGTTGCCTTTTGCAAAAAAAAGTCACCTTTGGGACCACCTGGCCTACGTTGCTTATCACAAGATGAGCGGATTGGATCATTTTCTCGGTCTTTGAGCCTCCTCTCAAGAGCTTGCTTTTCACCTCAAATCACAAGGCTTTTGGTACAATGTCCTCTGGACAGATGAAACCAAAGTGGAGAAGTTTGGCCATAATGTAGAGTTCCATGTTTGGCAAAAGCGAAACGTAGCGTATCAGCACAAACGTCTCATATCAACCACCATAAAATATAATTTGAACCTAGTCGTTTGTGCCTTGAGAACTCTAGGTTGTTTTGTTCAACAATTCATACGTTTGTTTTCTTGGCCTGGGAAGAGGTAACACAAGAGATTAGTTGGCAGCTTATCTCATAAGCCACATCTTGGCCCTAGGAGCAGAAAACCTGGGAAGCAGCATTTCAAATCATTCCAAAATTAAATGATTAATTCTCCAAAAATGGGGAAATTCCACTTGCAGTCTCCAGGATTCTGTGTTTACCCACCTACACAATTAAAGAGACTTTCCTGGAATCTGTGTTGTCTTTCTATGAGGCTGGACAGATACCTTGGATATCTAAGACCAAGGGAGATGCCACATTGGAAGGCTAATACAGTCCTTCATTAAAAAGCAGCTCTGCTACCATTTATATCTGTTGTGGTTAGCATTCAGGATTTTCATCAGTGTAGGAACCCTTGTGAGCGCATTTCTTTGTGGTTTCACATTTGCAGTTGGTGAAAAAAGAGCTCACATTTCCTATGCAGCACGAAGACAAAACTATAATTTGATGCACTCCATTTTGAAAGGATGAAGGGTTAATGACATTAAACCAATCTTCTTTGTGGCCCACAAAGAAGGATTTGTCTTTTTTGTTTTTGCTGACTAGATATAAAGTTTTATTTGTTGTTTACTACTATTTATGTAGTGTAAGGTCTGGCAGTACACTTAAGCCAAAAATGAACCAAAACAAAGAGTTAAACAGAGGCTTGCAAATCAAAGAAGAAAGCAAAGAAAGAAAGAAAGAAAGAAAGCAAATCTTGCAAATCAAAGAAAGCAGACTTTATTTTTTATAAAAGTTAAAGTTCTGGATAAGAAATTCCTAGCATATCACAAGAGACATGGGAGGAAAATTCTACAAAATACAGAAAGATGTCCTATCCTTTTTATACATGCAAAAGTCTTTGTTCTTAGTTCTCTAATTACCTTGTAAATCTCTAGTCATGTAATCTAACTAAGATTTACATCTTCCTGCAACAGACAGGTTCTTTTGGCTGTTATCTTTTCTCCCATTGTCTCCCTAATTGATCATTTGAGGAGCACACTTCAAAGATGTGGATTACTCTGTGAGGCTTGGGAGACAGTTACATTCCCAGAGGATGCCGGGGTGAGATGTGTCAATCCAGGAAAACAGATGGATTCAGATTGATTTAGAGGGGAGAACCATATGCCTTGATAGGAGAAGGATGTAATGTATTTATTTTTGTCAATTGCTTACAAGATAATAGGTATAAGTAAAAACATAGTTATGAATACACAGATACATATAAGAAAAAATAAATAAAAGAAACAATAGGGCAGGGACATTGGTGCTCTTACCTACGCCCCCTACAGACCTCTTAGGAAAGGGGTGAGGTCAATAGTAGACAGTCTAAGGCAGGGGTGTCCAACCTTTCACCTTCCCTGGGCCACATTAGAAGATGAAAATTTGGTTTGGGCCGCACATAATTAAATTAAATAATAAATTAAATTAAATTAAATAATTAAATTAAATTAAATAATTAAATTAAATTAAATTAAATTAAATTAAATTAAATTAAATTAAATTAAATTAAATTAAATTAAATTAAATTAAATTAAATTAAATTATTATTTATTATTAATTATTTATTAAAAATTATTTGTTTTTTATTTTATAATTTTCCGGCCAAATTTTGTGGGGGGAGGGGGGGAAGAAAGCTCGCCCACCTCGCGCCTACCTCTCCTCCTGCAAATTATTTATTTTTTATTAATTTTCTGGCCAAATTTTGCGGGGTGGGGGGAGGGGGAAGAAAGCTTGCCCGCCTCACGCCTACCTCTCCTCCTGCAAATGCAGCAGCGGCGGTGGCGGTGAGGGGGGGCAGAAGCAGCAGCGGCGGCAGCAGCGGCGGGGGCAGAAGCAGCAGCGGTGGCGGCGGCGGCAACAGCAGGAGGTGGCGGGGCAGGACTTTTGGGCTGCAGCTGCCCGCTTTTTCTGTTGCTCGCCTCGCCCGCCTCGCACCTACCTCTTCTGCAAATGCAGCAGCGGCGGCGGTGGTGGGGGCAGAAGCAGCAGCGGCGGCAGCGGGGGTGGGGGCAGAAGCAACAGCGGCGGCAGCAGCGATGGGGGCAGAAGCAGCAGCGGTGGCGGTGGCGGCGGCAACAGCAGGAGGTGGCAGGGTGGGACTTTTGGGCTGCGGCTGCCCGCCTTTTCTGTTGCTCGCCTCGCCCCGCCTCGCGCCTGCCTCTCCTCCTCCTCCTCGCTGGATCTTTCATGAAGGTTGGGGTGGGCGTTGGGCCGCATTACGAGGTGACCTGGGCCGCATGTGGCCTGTGGGCCGCGGGTTGGACAAGCCTGGTCTAAGGTTAAAGTTTTTTGGGTTTGGGGAACAAAGCACAGAGTCAGGTAGAGTATTCCAGACATTGACCACTCTGTTGCTGAAGTCGTATTTCCTGCAATCAAGTTTGGTGCGGTTAACTTTGAGTTTGTATCTATTGTTTGCTCTTGTGTTGTTATCGCTGAAGCTGAAGTATTCACTGACAGGTAGGACATTGCAATGTATGATTTTATATACTATACTTAGATCAGACAGAAGGCAGCGTAGTTCTAGGTTTTCTAGGTCTAGAATTTCGAGTTTGGTGGCATAAGGTATTCTGCAACAAGTAGAGGAGTGGAGAACTCTTCTTGTGAAATATTTCTGGACTTTCTCAACTGTGCTAATATCAGATACATAATGTGGGTTCCAGACTGATGAGCTGTATTTGAGTATTGGTCTAGCAAATGTTTTGTATGCTCTAGTTATTAGTGTATTACCAGAGAAAAAGCTATGTAACATTAGGTTAACAACTCTTAATGCCTTTTTGGCTATGTAGTTACAGTGGGCTCTAGCACTTAGGTCATTAGAGATGAATACTCCAAGATCCTTGACAGAGTTTAGATCGTCAACAAGGTCTTGACTATTCAGCCTGTATTTTATTTTCTGATATTTTTTTTTGCCAATATGTAGGACAGAGCATTTATTTGTTGAGATTTGAAGTTGCCATTTGTTTGACCATTCTGATACATAGTCAAGGTCTTTCTGAAGGGTAGCAGTATTGTCTGTGGTGTTGAATAGCTTTACATCATCAGCGAAGAGAACGCAGTTGCTCTTGATACGATCACAGGGGTCATTTATTTAGAGAATGAAAAGAGTTGGTCCTAGAACACTGCCTTGGGGGACACCACTGTTGACAGGTACAGAATTTGATAGAAGTGAAGGGTTAAGGAAATCTTTTTTTTACAACAGCAAGATAACAAATGCCTATAGAGTAACTTTCTATTTAATGCTATAATATATTCTACGACATTTCTTTATTTATTATTACTATTCCCTTCAGTAGTGTTAGGGATAACATTGTTTACCCTAACTGGTTTAGGTAAAATAATAAATAACTTATCATGGTTTGTTGGTTAAAGTGTGTGCAACTTTAACTGCAAGAATGTAATTAAGGGTGTGGTTGTAAAAGCACCATAAAAGGAGCAAGACAACAGCTCGCTCTCTGGTTTAATGATCCCTAATTAGTGGATGGATTGATGACTGCGTTTTTCCTTACTGGAACGGGAGAGAGAAAGGAGTGTTGATTTCTCAACAGCGAGAAGAGATAATACGAACTGATTTATTGTAAGTGAATTGACATTGAATATTCAACACGGACATTGCAAATTGAGTATCCCTGAATGGACTGAATGAAATGATACATGACCAATGGACTGTTTTTGACTATGCTATAGATTCTTAATGGAATAAACTATATTTTGATAGCACAAGCGTATCTGCTTTTTACTGAGTGTTAACTAATATACAAACTTATCTCACACATTTACCTGTCTGCCTACCTGGCTAACGCTGCACATTCTGTTTAGCACAGGCTTGTCCAACCCGCGGCCCACGGGCCACATGCGGCCCAGGTCGCCTCGTAATGCGGCCCAACGCCCACCCCAACCTTCATGAAAGATCCAGCGAGGAGGAGGAGGAGAGGCAGGCGCGAGGCGGGGCGAGGCGAGCAACAGAAAAGGCGGGCAGCCACAGCCCAAGAGTCCCACCCTGCCACCTCCTGCTGTTGCCGCTGCCGCCACCGCTGCTGCCGCCGCTGTTGCTTCTGCCCCCCCCCCGCCGCCGCCGCCACTGCTGCTTCTGCCCCCACCGCCGCTGCTGCTTCTGCCCCCGCCACCGCCGCCTCCGCTGCTGCATTTGCAGGAGAAGAGGTAGGCGCGAGGCGGGGCGAGGCGAGCAACAGAAAAGCGGGCAGCTGCAGCCCAAAAGTCCTGCCCCGCCACCTCCTGCTGTTGCCGCCGCCGCCACCGCTGCTGCTTCTGCCCCGCCGCTGCTGCCGCCGCTGCTGCTTCTGCCCCCCCGCCGCCACCGCCGCTGCTGCATTTGCAGGAGGAGAGGTAGGCGTGAGGCGGGCGAGCTTTCTTCCCCCCCCCACCCTGCAAAATTTGGCCGGAAAATTAATAAAAAATAAATAATTTTCAGGAGGAGAGGTAGGCGCGAGGTGGGCAAGCTTTCTTTCCCCCCCTCGCCCCCACCCCACAAAATTTGGCCGGAAAATTATAAAATAAAAAACAAATAATTTTTAATAAATAATTAATAATAAATAATAAATAATAATTTAATTTTATTAATAATTTAATTTTATTAATAATTTAATTTAATTTAATTTAATTTAATTTAATTTAATTTAATTTAATTTAATTTAATTTAATTTAATTTAATTTAATTTAATTTAATTTAATTTAATTTAATTTAATTTAATTTATTATTTAATTTAATTATGTGCGGCCCAAACCAAATTTTCATCTTCTAATGTGGCCCAGGGAAGGTGAAAGGTTGGACACCCCTGGTTTAGCGTGTTTCCTTAACACTCGTTGGGGGACCAGGCTTAACACTGGTTATGGGCCCAGAGGCTGCAAAGTCAGTTTAACTAGGATAAAACAGGTTTATGTAAAAGTGAGAGTTTGTGTTGTTACACGTTACAGTAAACAGACAGCTGTGTTTTATTAAGTATAGTTTTATATCCATATATAGAAAACATGACCCAAGTCAATCTACAAAGTTTGTCCCTTATATCCAAGCTGGATGGAACAAACTATGTTTCATGGTCTATGAAATGTAGTTTACTTCTAAGAAGAGAAGGTCTGTGGAACATAATTGAAAACCCACCAAATGTAGAGGAATGGGATCCGGAGAATGAGGAAGATAGTCAAAAGATAGAAGACTTTAAACAGAAAAATGAACAAGCTCTTTGCATAATAGGACTAACTCTATCTGACCAGCAACTTGTTCATATCTGCGGAGAGCAAACGGCTGTTGGGTGTTGGCAGAAACTGAAGAGAATTTATGTCCGAGATAACGTTGGTGCTTACATAAATCTTACACGGAAGCTTTTCAGGACGCATCTCCAAAAGAATGGCGATATGCTGAGTCATTTGAATACTATGAAAAGTATTTTTCAAGAACTGAACGAGAAGGAGCTTATTTTCTCTGAACTACACCAGGTCTACATAATTCTGTCTTCATTAGACGAAAGTTTTGATGACTACGTCACTTCCCTTGAAATTTTGCCTAAGGAAAGTCTAACTTTAACTGATATCACTGGCAGATTGATTGAAGAGGCCAGAAGAAGGCTTGAAAGAGATCAGTTAAGGAGGGAGCAACCTCAAAAAGAAGATATTGAATCTCCTACTGCATACGCAATTAAAAAGTGTTTCAATTGTGGAGGAAGAGGACATTTGGCAAGATTTTGTAAGAAAGCAAAGCGCCAGAGCGCCAGCCAGAATACTAAAAGTCATCAAAATAAAAATAAAAATTTTGAGTTAGCCATGTATAGTAATGAAGCTGTGAAAAATAATTTATGGGTGGTTGACAGTGGAGCATCCCACTGTATAACAAATGATAACAAAAATTTTGTTAACATGTCCATGAGTTCACAGCATATATCATTAGCTAATGGCTGGAAATTGAAAGCAAAAGGTGAAGGTATTGCACATTGTTCTTGCATAAAAGAGAATGTAAAAATGTTATATGTACCACAACTTAAGTTTAATTTGCTTTCAGTTAGAATTTTGGTTAAACTAGGATATGTAGTTACCTTTAGGGGAGATAACTGCATAATTGAAAAAGAAGGTAAGAAAATTACTGCAACTTTAAGAGGTGAATTGTATGTGTTAAATTATAATGGTCTAGAGGTGGCTAACACGGTTTATGATAATAAGAAACCTCATGATGAATGTATTCACTTGTTACACCGACGCCTAGGGCATTTAAATTTTAAAATGCTTAAGAAAACTGTTCAACTATCTAAAGGAATAAGTTTGAAACCTTGTAATAAGTATTTGCAATGTTCTGCTTGCAATCAAAACAAAAGCAAGGTCATACCGGCAAATAGAGTTGATGGATTTACTACCAAAGAACCTTTAGAGGTAGTATTTGCCGATATAATAGGTCCGAAAAAACCAAGTGTAGGAGGCGCTCAATACATACTAAGTATAATGGACCACTATTCTAGATATGGTTTCTGCTATTTGATGAAAAGCAAAACTGAAACGTATCTAAATCTCTTTAATTGGATAAAATTTGCAGAAAGGAAAACTAAAAAGAAATTAGTAACTCTTATAACAGATAATGGTACGGAATTTACAAATAATAAATTCCAGAGTAGACTTAGGATGGCAGGTATTCAACATTAAAAGTCTGCACCATATAGGCCACAACATAATGCCTTTATAGAGAGACGAGGCCAAACACTACAATCAATGGCACGTACTATATTGTCTGATTCAGGATTACCTGACAATTTGTGGGGAGAAGCAATAATGTGTGCTAATCATATATTAAATAATGTTAATTCAACAACAGGTGAATTACCATTCACACTCTGGCATGGTAGGAAACCTGATTTAAGTTACATGCACACATTTGGAGCACCAGCATGGGTGCATATCCCTACACAACTCAGACACAAAGGACAGCATAGAGCTAAAAGGTTATTTTTTGTAGGATATGAATCCAATCACAGATCTTATAGATTCTGGGAACCAGGTACATCTAGAGTTTACTGCGGCACTAGTGCACAATTCCTAGAACATGTAGGATGGAATAGATTAGAGCAAGATTCAGATAATGATGTAATTATTGAACCCTTCAAAAGACAAAAAGACTAGTTATAGGATGAAGAATTAAAGAAGAAGTCCACGAAGAGCAAATAGGACCAGAACAAGAGGAAACAGTTGATCAGGAAGAGATAGATAATCAAGAACAGGTAGTAAAGGAAAGTCCACCTGTAAGTCCTGTAATACCTAGACGTACAACACGTGTAACCAGACCACCTGATAGGTATCAAGCAAGTATAGTTTGCCAAATAAGTAAAGTTCCAACTAGTATAGATGAACTTAGGATGTATCCTACTAAGGATCAGGAGAATTGGCAAAAGGCAATGGAAAAAGAACTTAATTCATTAAAGGAAATGAAAGTTTATGAAGATACCAAATTACCTCCAGGAGAAAAGTCCATTGGGTGCAAATGGATATTTAAATTAAAGACTGGTAGAAATGGGACTGTTACCCATAAAGCTAGGTTGGTAGCTCAAGGATTTAATCAAACTGTATATGATTATGATGAGGTATTTGCACCAAATTTAAAGGCTACAACTTTGAGAGCAGCTTTAGTGTGGGCAGCTAAGAAAAATTATATCATTAACCATTTAGATGTAGAAACTGCCTATCTGCATGCACCATTGCAGCACACTATATATTTGAAAAAACCAGTTGGTATAAAAGATAATAAAGCAAATAGTAATGATTGTTGGAAACTCAAAAGGAGTCTCTATGGATTGAAACAATCTGGCTATGAATGGAACCAATATATTGTGAAAGAGTTAAACAATATAGGGTTTAAATCTGGTTTAGCAGATCCATGTATGTTTAAAAGAGAAAATAATGGATCGGTGGCATTATTGTTATTATTTACAGATGATATTGCTTTAATTACTAAGACTAATAATGAAGCTACTGAGATTATATCATTATTAGCCAAAAAGATAAAATTAAAGCATTTAGGTGAGATTAAAAGGTATCTAGGGTTGACAATTAACAAAACCAAAAATGGATTTAAGATATCTCAAGAAGATAAAATTTGCCAATTAATTAAAACGTATAAAATGGAACTTTGTAAGCCGGCAAAGACTCCAATGAGTCAGGAAGTTTGCCAAACTGATGCTCAAAGTCCCAAATTCGATAAGTCCATCTATCAATCTTTGATTGGTAGCTTATCATATATTAGCAATTGGTCAAGGCCAGATATTGCTTATAGCGTTAATCAGCTGGCGCGATTTAATGCAGATCCACATCAATGTCATTGGCAAGCATTAAAAAGAATTTTAAGATATCTTAAAGGAACAATGCACCATGCATTGTATCTAGAGCCAAGGGGTGATTTGAGTCTTAGTGCCTATGCAGATGCAAGTTTTGCAACTGACATAAGCACTAGAAAATCAACCTCTGGGATGGCTATATTATTTGCTAAAACACTAATAGGGTGGAGATCAATCAGACAACAGCATATCAGCTTGTCCACAATGGAAGCGGAATTTTCATGTCTGTCATTACTATGCACTGACTTAATTCTGTACAAACAGTTATTATTAGACATGGGTATAACTGTTAAAGATTCCATTATTGTGTACAACCAGGCAGCCATACAATTGGCTACTAATATTGCTGTAAAAACTAGATCAAAACATACTGATTTAAGATACTTAAATGTTAGAGAATCTGTGAAGAATGGTCTAATTAAACTGGAATACTGCATGACGGAAGAAAACTTTGCAGACCAGTTTACAAAAGCTCAAGGTATAGTCAAGTTTAAAGAGAGTTGTAATAACTATGATTTAAAGGTGTAAATGGTTATATTATTATTACCCAAAAGGGGAGAATGTTAGGGATAACATTGTTTACCCTAACTGGTTTAGGTAAAATAATAAATAACTTATCATGGTTTTTGGTTAAAGTGTGTGCAACTTTAACTGCAAGAATGTAATTAAGGGTGTGGTTGTAAAAGCACCATAAAAGGAGCAAGACAACAGCTCGCTCTCTGGTTTAATGATCCCTAATTAGTGGATGGATTGATGACTGCGTTTTTCCCTACTGGAACGGGAGAGAGAAAGGAGTATTTATTGTAAGTGAACTGATATTGAATATTCAACACGGACATTGCAAATTGAGTATCCCTGAATGGACTGAATGAAATGATACATGACCAATGGACTGTTTTTGACTATGCTATAAATTCTTAATGGAATAAACTATGTTTTGATAGCACAAGCGTATCTGCTTTTTACTGAGTGTTAACTAATATACAAACTTATCTCACACATTTACCTGTCTGCCTACCTGACTAACGCTGCACATTCTGTTTAGCGTGTTTCCTTAACACTCGTTGGGGGACCAGGCTTAACAAGTAGTACAAGCCAAGAAGCATAATTTGTTTTGTTTTTTTGAAAAAGTTTTTATTTTTTTAAGACAAACACATACAAACAAAACATAAAAACATAAAAAACATCTTCCATCTTATATACATACTGTCAGCTTTGAAATTCAGCTGCCACATTTTTTTGAGAGTTGGAGGAGTTGAAAAGTTCAAGGTTATTCTGTATGGAGTATTAAGAAATTCCAGTGGCAGTTAATTGGTTCTCGTGATTTATGAAGTGTAGAAGTGGGAGGAGAGAAGGTGGTTTAAAAAGCTCTGAATAATTGTCAAATCTGTCGCAATCTGCTGTTTGAGTTTAATATAATTGTCCTCCTTAAATGTACTACATCTTGGTGTAATGTGTATCCCTAAATACTTAACCTTTTTTATGACCTGTATTTCTAAAACTTCTTCCAACTCTTTCTTTCGTCTTGCTAATATATTTTTTGTTAATATCTTTGTTTTATCTTTATTTATTTTCAAACCTGCTACTTTTCCATATTCTTCTATCTTTTCTATTAATTTAGGTGCTGTTTCCAATGGATCCTCTAGTATAAATACCAGATCATCTGCAAAAGCTTGCAATTTATACTCTTCCTTTTTAATTTTCATTCCTTTTATTTCTTTATCTTCTCTAATATTCCTGTTCAACACTTCCAAAGTTAACACAAACAGCAGAGGCGACAGTGGACAACCTTGTCTTGTCCCTTTTCTTATATCTATGGATTCTGTTAATTCTCCATTTACCATAATCTTTGCAGTTTGTTCATAATATATCGTTGCAATGGCTTGAGTAAATTTTTTACCAAAGCCCATTTGTTCCAATCGCAATAACATAAATCGCCAGCTCACGTTGGGAGAAAGTTAAAGAGACATGCTGTTATAACTTTGAATAGTCACTAAATGAACTGTTTAAAGTCAACAGTTCCAGTTCTCTTTCAGGATCTTTTGGAGCATTGGTTTTTTGCACATGTAGTAGTGTTCAGTGCTGCATCTCACCGACATGGCTGTGACTTCTTCGTCCAAAAATGCACAATCTCCTCCATTTCCCTTGACTTCCATCCTGCAATAGAAGCAGAAATTAGGCAGTGGAGATAATGTCCCACATAGCTGTTACCAAAGGAATCTTGAGTTTGCAATTCATCTAGCTGAGCCTTCCCTTGCCTTGCCTGGAACCCTCTAGAACAGGGGTCTCTAACCTTGGCAACTTTCAGATTTGTGGACTTCAACTCCCAGAATTCCTCAGCCAGAAGCTGGCTGAGGAATTCTGGGAGTTGAAGTCCACAAATCTGAAAGTTGCCAAGGTTAGAGACCCCTGATCTAGAAATGCTGGACTGGACCACAGCCACCATATTTCCTATCCTTGGACACAATGACTGAGAATAATAGAAGTTGCAGTGCAACCTAATCAGAAGGCACTACTCTGGGAAACTCCAAGGTAATTTACTATCTGCTGTAAGTAGTAGTAGCTCTTCAGGAGGTTGTCTATCTGACAAATTGACTTGTGGACATTAGGACAGGACCTGGGTACAATGTGCCGTTCCTTACGGCTTCCTTCACAGTTTTACTTCCTGTGTAAATTTAATTCAATCTCTACAGAGATTCTCAGTCATTCAGGTCATGGTTGCCTCAACGATGCTTTTTCAAAGGCAACTGGACTTCCCTTCATTTCTTCCTTGAAGATGTTTCACTTCTCATCCAAGATGCTTCCTCAGTTCTGACTTTATTTATTAAACAAATTTATATCACTGCCCAACTCACACACAGGCAATTCTGAGTGGCCTACAACATGCTTTTGTTAACTCTTACTTCACGTAACAAATATACCAATCTGGTGCCATCTCTGACTAACCCCAATGTGCTGAAAATACACCAAATTCCCACAGAATCAATGTAACATTATGGGAGTTACCCATAATTGCCTTGGTTTAACTCTGAGTGGGCGGAATAACCATTTAAGGGAAAGTTTGGAGGGAACGTTTTACTGGAGAATTGACAATAAGATTATTATGACCAAGGGCAAATTGAACTAATAGGAGAACTGCAGGATGATGGTGAATTTATTGCTGTATCTTTCCTATTTGTTCCATTTCCATTGTTCTTACAGAACTGTGTTCTCCAGTGGGCAACTTGAGTGGGCAATGCTCCTGTAGTCCTGTTGCTTGGGAAACTATAATTTCAATGCCCGAGAGCTGAGTGAACCAGAAAAGTCCTTGGGCCTATAAAACTCTTACCTTTTTCAAGGCGGCTAAAGACTAAGAAAGGGTTTATTTGATTAATTTGTGACAAAAATATGGAATGCTTCACGAATTTGCGTGTCATCCTTGCGCAGGGGATTGATAATGAGCTTCCGGTGGCAAGGCAAGGACGAGCAGAGGGGTAGAAATCTGCTGTGGTTTCAGCTAACCTTTTCTTGAGTTTGGTGCAATCTTTCGGGGTGCTCGAGTCCTGGAGAGACCCGTGCCGGTGTGGGGGAACCTCGGATCGTAGGGTGGGGAAGGCAACCCCCCCTGCAACGAAGAGGAAACCCTCCAGGGCCCAACGATCAAGAATAGCCCCATGTTAATGGAGGCTCCGAAGTCCTGACTGCCACCGATGTGAAGGAAAGAGTGAGTGACAGTTTGCAAGTTCGTTGGGAAAGAGAGTGATGATTAAAGTTAGTGGCGGAGAAGAAATTTGGAAGAATACAGATTGACTTTAAGCTGTGATATATTGTAAGAGCATCTGTTGGGAGCCCTAAGAGAAAGCGGCCAAAAGCGAATTTGCAAGTGAAAGCGAAGGGGCTCGGCAGACAGAAGAGAGGTGGAATAACAAAGATTTAAAGAGGAATCCAGCATTACGAAGTGACTGAAAAGATCTAGTTACCATTTGCATTTGAGCAGATCCTTTTACAACCGGAGCCAGAAAGCAGAACTAAGCTGATCGGGGAAGGGCATTTAGAACGCTGAGGTGGCTGCAACAAAGTAACAGACTTAACTGACTGAAAGGACACAATTTATTCAAACAATCCCTGGGAACCTGAGGATATTGCTCCACTGGAGGAGACAGCTTTTTTCCCCTCCTCTCTTGAAGGAAATCAGGGCAATTGAAAAAATTGGAAACCTTTGAATGAGTGAGAACGCTGTTTAATTGTAGCTGTTACTCAGCAGCTTTTCACCTTCCATTTCTGGTGTGCTTAAAGTGAAAGCTCCCAAATTGAAAAGTGAAAACTAAAAATTATATTTCTAGAGCTTCTCTTTCTTTCTTTTTTACTTTCCTCTTTGCGCATATATTTACTTAAAATATTCTCCCTTCTTTCCTATCAGTTGATATCATGTTATGTTGAATTATGCTTTTTCTTTGATTTTCTCTTGATAGATATGCACATTATATTAGGTTGTTAAATATTGGATTAATTAATTTAGTTAAGTTATTAATAACAAAGATTGCTATATTCTGTGTGGGAATATAGGGGGGATAGTAGGAATATTGGGTATTGATTAATTAACAATTTTAGAGTTCTCTAGTTTAATATCATATTGCATTGTGTGATCATATCTAGGAATATTTAGGAATGCAACATTTTTTGTAACTAAGCTTACTTTACATTTAAGTTAAATCAGTGAAATACAGATTTATCTTATTAATTAGTTAAGAATACAATTATTTAACAGATTGATAGACCTTGAGCAATTCTAGTAATAGATTTAAGAACACTGAATGCCAATTTGGAACAATATACTTAGCATTGTGCAACAACAAAAACAAATTTTACAGGAAATGACTTCTACATCTACTACAGCGTTGAAAACTGGCAGAAAGGTCAACCCCACAATAACAACTACTTTAGCAACAACTTCACCCATGGTGCAAAAAACAATAGAGGAAACACTACCAATAGAGAAGCAAACTAGCATCTCGAATGCCAACATCCAAGCAATGTTTCTAACTTTACAGGACTCATTGACAAAACTGCAAGAAATAATGACTAAAAACCACAGGGAAACAAGAGCAGATATTAATGAACTGAAGGAAGAGATGGGGAAATTAAAGGCAGAAATGAAGGCGGACATCTTTAAAGTAGAGGATAAAGTGGGAGTACTGCAACAGGCCTTGGAGAAAAATGAAGTTATAATAAAAGAGGTAGAAAAAAGAACTGACCGAACGGAAAAGGAATTAGAAAGAGTGGATGAAGATCTTAAAAACATGAGTAAAGAAATGGACGACTCATTGGTCCTCCTAGAGATGGACAAGGCGGCAACTTACTTAAGATTTCAAAATGTGGCGGAATCAAAAGAGGAAGACCTGGAATACTTGATGGCAGAAATACTGTCCGGCCTTTTGAAGAAGGACAGAGATGATATCCAAAAAGAGTTTGATGAAGTTTACCGGGTCAATACAAATTACGCAAGACGACACAAATGCCCCAGGGAAGTTCACATACGATTCACCAGAAGATGTACCCGTGATATGATATATAGAATTTCTAGAGATAAAACAATAACGTATAAAGAAAAAGAAATTATAATTCTTAAACAGATTCCGAGAAGAGTAAGGGAACAAAGGCGCGATTACAAATTTCTGGCAGCTTATTTAAACCAAAAAAGAATTACATTCAAATGGCTTATACCAGAAGGGATGCTAGTGTCGTGGAAAGAGAGGAAAATTAAAATAGACACCATGGAAAAAGCTCAGGACTTTTATGAACGGATGGTGGGCCCACAGGAGCAAAGTAGTAGGGAGGAATCGGAGACAAATTCTCAAGAAGAATACGGTGGACATAAAAATAGAATCAGATCTGTAGGGAACCAAGAGGACACTCATTCGCAACAAAAGACAGAAGGAATCACACAAACACAAACGCAAGGAGAAACAGGAGCTGTTACACGCCAAAGAGCGAAACAGAACTAAATAAATGGGAGAAGAAAAAAAATTACTATCAATAAATATAAATGGTTTAAATTCAACGAATAAAAGAAAAAGGATATTAACTAAATTAATCAAACAAAAGGCCGATATAACATGCCTACAAGAAACGCACATAATGAAGAAAGATGAAAAATATTTAGAATGCCCGAAATTAGGAAAGTTATTTACCACACCAGCAGACGAGTGTAAAAAGAAAGGAATTGCAGTATATGTAAAAGAGGATTTAAAAGCAGAGCCAATATGGTCGGATTCGGAAGGAAGGACTCTGGTTTTACAGATCTGGATTAATGACATCCCAATTCTCTTAGTAGTAATTTACGCCCCGAACGGGGACCAAAAAGAGTTTTTTAAACACCTATATGGAAAAATGGTTGAATTGCAACAAAAAAACATCTGTATTATAGGGGACTTCAATTCTATTGTTGAATATCAAAAAGACCACAGCAACGGCGGGAAAAATAAAAAGGGGGAAAGAGAGCTCCCTAAGATTTGCAGGGAAATGATGAAAGAGCTAAATTTGACAGATATATGGAGAAGACTACATCCTGGGAAAAAACAGTTTACATTCTATTCAAATCCCCACCAAACATGGACACGGATAGATATGGCATGGATGAATGGGGAAATAGCAAACGAAATAAAAGAAGTGGAAATTTTGCCCAATGAATGGGCAGATCATAACCCAATTCAGATAATATGGAAGGGTAGGGTAAAACCAAAGAAAAGATGGACGTTAAACACTCAATTAATAAAAGAGAAAGAATACATCAATAAATTAAAGGAGGAATTAAACTTTTTTATAAAAGAAAACGATAATGGAGAAACTACAAAACAAAATATATGGGATACAATGAAGGCGGTAATAAGAGGTATAACAATCTCTTATAATGCCAAGAGAAATAAGGAAAAATATTCCCAACAAAATAAACTACAACAAAGAATTAAGGAGCTAGAAACTCTACTACAGAATACTCCAAAAGATACAAAACTGCAAAACCAGATAAGTATAGCTAAACATAAATTGAATTTAATCGAACAAGAGAAAATGATTACAAATTTGAATTTGACTAGACAAACCTATTTTGAACATGCCAACAAGCCAGGAAGATGGCTATCTTATAAATTAAAAAAAAAAGAAAGAAAAGAGAATGATATACCAGTTAATAGATAACAAGGGAGATATATACCAGGAAATAGAACAGAAAAAAGAAATCATTCATAAATACTTTGAAGATCTATACAAAAAAGAAGAGGTTAGTGAAGATAGAATAAGGAACTATTTAGATGAAGTTAAAGATAAGGTAATTGGGGAAGAAATGGCAAAACTATTAAATAAAGACATTACTGAATTGGAATTGAAATCAGCAATAGATAACCAGAAAAATAACAAAAACCCGGGCCCAGATGGAATCCCAGGGGAGCTCTACAAGGGAATAGTAGAACAAATCGGACCATTTATGTTGGAAGTTTTTAATGACGTTTTACTAGCAGCCAGGATGCCGGACTCATGGAGGGGGGCGCTGATTTCGCTGATCCCGAAGGAGGATACAGATCCCAGATATATAAACAATTACAGGCCGATTTCACTCCTAAATACCGATTATAAAATATTCACTTCTATTATAGCAAACAGATTAAAAAGATTGCTAAACTTGTATATACATGAAGATCAAAACGGATTCCTTCCAACTAGGCAAATAAAGAATAATCTAAGAATAGTATTAGACGTACTAGAATTTTATGAAGCCCACCCTGAGAGACAAGTAGCACTCATGTTCCTAGATGCAGAAAAAGCTTTCGATAATCTGAATTGGCAATTTTTAATTCAAAAAATTTATAATTTGAATCTGGGTACCAAATTTGAAAATATTATAACAACTATCTATGACACACAACAAGCCAATATAATAATAAACGGGAACACACTCGCCCAATAAAGATAGAAAAAGGAGTGAGACAGGGCTGCCCACTCTCTCCTCTGCTCTTCATATTATCATTAGAGACATTATTAACGCGAATTAGGCGAAATTCAGATATAAAGGGATTAACGGTTAAGAAAGAGGAATTTAAATTGCAAGCATTTGCGGACGACATGATTTTCTTCATTGAAGAACCAATAGATAGGGGACTAAAATTGATGAAAGAACTAGAGAAATTTGGAGCAGTAGCAGGACTTAAAATAAACAGGAAAAAACCAAATTAATGACCAAAAATTTAACAGAAAAACAGAAAATAGAATTAGAAGAAACAATGGAAATACAAGTGACAAAGAAAGTGAAATATCTAGGAATTTGGCTAACACCACACTGTAAGTCACTTAAAGAAAATAATTATGACAAATTGTTACATCAGGTAAAGAAAGATTTAGAATCATGGAGTAAACTTCAAATTTCACTATTAGGTAGGATTGCCACCATTAAAATGAACATTCTCCCCAAATTTCTATACATATTCCAAACGATCCCAATTAAATTACACAAAAAGTTCTTCGAAGAACTTAACAAAATAACCCTCAAATTTATTTGGCAAGGGAAAAAACCCAGAATAAATGTAAAAGCAATGCAAGATATGAAGAGCAGAGGAGGGTTAGCAGTCCCAAACTGGGAGTTATATTATATGGCCACCTCGTTAGTTTGGTTGAAGGACTGGGTGAATTTAACTAATAAAAGAATATTATTTCTAGAAGGCCACGACTTACAAAGGGGGTGGCACGCTTTCTTATGGGACGTAGGGAAAACCAGTCAAAAGTATTTTCATAGACATTTAATTAGAGACACGCTACTAACAATTTGGAAGAAAATACGGAAAAAACATTACATAAAAATACCAATATGGATTTCAACAATGGAGGCGATGATTCACCCAAACAATCTGGAAATTACTAAAATGATTAAATATAAAGACTTATTGGACCCACAAGGAAATTTGAAATCGAGGCAGGACATTCAGGACCAGGGACAAAAAATTGATCAATGGGTTTACCTTCAGATTCAAAGTAGGTACAAACAAGACAAGAAAGAATTTGGAATTAACAACAAACTTCAACAATTAGATAAAATTTTATTAGGACCGGACAAAAAAAACATAACAAAATTTTACAATTATTTACTAGAAACAGAATTAGAAGAAGAAATTGTAAAAGGGAATATGATTGCGTGGAGTCGGAACGTAGGACGTAGTATTACACTAGCGGAATGGGAAAAAGTTTGGGGCAGGAATAATAAGATCACAAAATCGGTAGCATACAAGGAAAATCTTTATAAAATGTTTTATAGATGGCATCTCCCTCCTTCGAGACTAGCGAAGATGCACCCCAACATGAGTCCATATTGTTGGAAATGCAAGAAAAAAGAAGGAACCTTTTTCCATATGTGGTGGACATGTACAGAAACCCAAAATTACTGGAAGAAAATCAAAACTTGGTTGGAAGAAATTACAAAAGAGCAGATCGAATATAAACCAGAGTCCTTCCTACTAGGGATCTTTGACAAACAAATTTCCAAAAAAGCTAAATACATAACAATACATATCTTAACCGCGGCCAGATTAGCCTTCGCTCAATATTGGAAACAACATCAAATTCCACCAGATGAAGTGATTATTGATAAAATTTCAAAATGTGCAGAAATGGACAAACTGACTTTGGCACTAAAAAACAAAGATACTTCACTATATTATGATAGTTGGAATTGTTGGTACAATTGGATTGATCAAAGATAAATTATATACCATAAGGCAAAAGAGGAAAGTATTAACCTATAATAATGAGATAGTGATATATGTATAGAATAGGTGTGTATATATGACATAAATCAAAGGCTGTGAAAAAAAGATCTTGCAAACTGTAAAAATAAGAATGCTTTTAACTTTTCTTCCTTCTTTTTCCTTCTTTTTCCTTTCTTTTCAATCTTTTCTTTCTTTTCTTCCTTCTTTTTTTCTCTCGTTTATTTGTGTATGTATCGTTGGTTGTTTTTAATTGTAAAAACTAATAAACTGTTTAAAAAAAAAAGACTAAGAAAGGGGCACTAAGAAACGGGCATTAAGAGCTGTGGTGACACAGTGGTTAGAATGCAGTACTGCAGGCTACTTCTGCCGGCTGCCAGCAGTTTGGCAGATCAAATCTCACCAGGGTCAAGGCTGACTCAGCCTTCCATCCTTCTGAGGTAAAATGAGGACCCATATTTTGGGGGCAATATGCTGACTCTGTAAACTGCTGTGAAAGGGCTGTAAGTGTAAAGCACTGTAAAGTGGTATATAAGTCTAAGTGCTATTGCTATTACAATAAAAAGTATCAAGGCTCAGTTGGAGCAGTAAACCCAACAGAAGATTAATGAGTTTTTAATGAATTGAGAGACAGCAGTTTGGAAATTCTTGTTTATGAACTATACTCCAGCCTTCCCAAAATGTCCTGTAGCCTCTTCTATCTTTAAATCTCAAGTAAAGATGATTGTGCAGATTGTTCTCCAATTCATTGATTAGGAAGTGTTGGTTTATTGTCTATTGGGACACAGTAGATCTGTGTCCCAGGAGCTCAGCATTCTGGAGTCAGTTCAGATTCTGAACACAATAATTATTCTGATAGTTCTCGACTTGCAATCACTATCGGGACTAGATATTTCCATTGCTAAACAAGATGGTTCTTAAGTGAGTTGGGAGCTCAGACTGCACCAAGCCCCTCACATAAGTGAATTATGCCTGATTTTGTGACCTTTTTGCCACGCTTATTAAGCAGATCACTGCAGTTGTTAAGTGAATTATGTGGGGGTTTTTTTTAAGTGAATCAGCTTCTCCTATTGATTTTGCTGGATGGAAACCAGCTGAGAAGGTCACAAACAGTGATCAATGACCCTGGGATTCTGCAACCAATGTGAGAGTTTTGCTAGCAGATCTGGGGGTCCCAGGTTGATTTGCAGCCCATCAACTGGCTGGTCTGATGTCACCAGGGAGAGAGGGATTTATTGGGTTTAGCATTGTTGCTTTATTTCTGTAAATTGCCCAGAGCCGCCATGAATGAGTTTCTGAGTTGGGTGGCCCATATAAATTATCTGAATAAATAAATAAAATAAAAATAATAAATACACGTGGGTTGCCATCAGATCATACAAGACTGGTCATACGTATATTCTTTTTCAGAATGGTTGCTAAATGAATGGCTATAAGTCAAGGACTCCTCATAATACGTTTTTAACTACATTAGTAGGGCCAAATCTTTTTAGAGGGCAACGCCTGAATACTAGCAGCCAGGAAGTTCGTTCTAAGATCGGATCTGAGCTGGGAAGAGCTGAAAGGGAAAGAGTAAGAACTTACGTTGCATTTTTTCCATCTAGCCACTTCCAGTGTTGATTCGGTTCTCTCGTGAGGCCGATCCAAAAGACATGGACTTTTGTGAACATCCTCATAATACCCTTTAAAAAATGGTGCATGTTAGAACGTTGCATCGTTACAATTCCCAGCTGAATTTCTGAACTTACATATAGGCTGAAAAGACTAAAACCATCTTTTGAACACAGGTAGTAGTTCCTTTAATGAAAGGCAAAAACGAGAGACCCTCGTTAACTTTTTTTTTGAAGTAATTTTTAAACCTTTTGTAGAAGGTTAAAAAAAACTGATTTTCCTAGAATGGATCTTGACAATGTCTACCATTTTATTTTTGGCTTCCTCTGCTTCTGAGGATTTTTATGCATTGGGGGATGATTATTAGATGTTTCCAAGTTTCTATGCAGGGAAAAAAATGAAATAAGTAAATGACTGACTAATTTTAATGATGTTTAGAGATGTTTAATGATGTTTTAATTTTCTATGTCAACAGAGTTTAATTTGTAAAACCAGCATTCTTTGGAACCTGGAGAAGGTTTAAGAGGCTCCTGAAGCTTTTGTTCAGAAAGGCATCTAAGGAGATTTTATTTTTTACTAGTATTAGCAGAAAAACTTTTTCACATTGTAAAAGAGCATGCATCATCAATGATGCAACATTATTTATAGGAACTGATTTAGCCTGGTGAAAACCACTTACATTAGTCGCAATTTCCTCCTCTGTAATTTTGGCCAAGGTAGCATTATGCAAAAAACAAGAGTTCTTGCTCTCATTCCAGTTCTTCTCCTCCTCTGACAATTTGTAGCAGCTTTTATTATGTCCAAACCAGTCAAGTGGGCAATAAAAGGCATCCTGTTGGTAGTTTAATGGCACTGATGTTCCTAGAACAAAAAGAGACAAAAAGAATAGAAACTAACTTATTCCGTCTTGTGTTCTTATAAGTAGGATGGGACCATCCTGCTAAATTAGAACCTGTTGCTGATTTCTAACAAAACCCAATCTGGATAAGGAGACCCAATGTTCTAGCTGTTGTAACAACTCCCATTCTATAATCCTCAGATTAATAGAGATTGTGGACTGAGCAGTGATTTACATGGTGGATTTGAATCCAAGAAAGCACATGTAAATCTACTTATTCAGCCATGAATCTCTTTGTGAGATTTTCCACTGATTTGGTCAACCTGTTTGACATTTGGTCCATCTTTTTCACAATTATTGCTTTTGGCAGGAAATCACTAAATAAAGAAATGCACGTCTGCTCATTTTATTTTTTGAGATTTGCCTTTACTATTACAGTCACTTGTTTTCTATTTATAATTTCTTTTTCCTGTAAGCTCCTTAAACCATTATTTCTGCTCTTCTCACTAGTGCCAAATGAGTATTCCCCTTCCCTTTCTGGTGATCTCATTCTGGATTAATCTCACAAAATAAGATTCAGTGATACTTTCAACCAAACACCGAGACTTTTTCCAAACAAAGGAACTGAAGTTTTCCTGGACTAGATGAAGCAGATTGCAGGGACTAAAAAGCAGGGCAAGGCCAACACTATGTTTCTAACCCATCTGCGGAAGTCATTCAGCTTCATGAACTCATGGGGAAGCTTTTCACAGGAACAGGATTAGGGTCTGGATTCCTTACCCTGGTAATAAATGAGATGTAGGAGATGACCGGGCTGAGCCCAAGGGAGGGGTGAATCACATCATCAGTCTTGAGTCCCTTCGCACCCACAAGAGATCTAAGTCCAGCCCACCATGAATGCCTTTGACTCTTGTCTACCACCAATTTGCTTTGGCTATTAGTAGTTCAGAGTCTTGTAGACAGCTTAAGATTGCAGTAAAATTTTATACCGGTTTGAACTGCCTCGGTCTTCTGATTTTCCGTGGTGCTTGACAGGACATGGGCAATGGGGATACTCTGGAGGATGATCAGGATGATCAGGAGGATGACAATGGCAATTCCAATTATTTCAATTCTTCTTTTAGAGTAAGATCTTGGTTCTGCACAAAAAAGAAGAGAAACAAGATTCATCAGCAGTCATCTGTTACATCAAAGGAAGCTAGAAAGAAACCTGGATACTGATGAGCAGAAATCCCTAAATAAAATATTATAAACATTTCTAAGTTGCTGAGATTTTCTTGCTTTTTGCTTTTTAATTTCCAAAGTCAATAACTGTCCTCAATTAAAATGTCAATCAAAATGTCAGTCTGATTCTGATGAACTACCATGTTCTAACTGAGCAAATAAAACTGCTTCAGAGTTCCTGCCATCTTATCATTTTATCTTATTGTATTTTAACTTATCTTTATCTTTTCCTCCTCCCCTTTCTAAGAAGACTTGCAGGATCTCCTTGGTGTCCACGATGGATCTGGAGGCTTGTTGGCCTTTCCCAAGGCATTAAAAACTTGGCTGGGTTCCTGGGCCTGGAACTTGGAATGGGGTAAGGGCCCCATTCCTTGGCTTTACCATTAGTTGATTAATTACATTGGCTGCTGTTTCTATTAATTTTCTGGATGTTTTTAATGTTTTATTGTTTTTAATTATATTAATCATTCTATAATTTTAGAATTGTAAGCCACCCAGTTGGTTGAATAGAGTACCTATAGAAATGGAATGAAGGAATGAATAAATGAACAGATAAAAAAAACAAAGGAATAAATAAATTGATGGTACTGCAGAGAAACTACACAAAGTCTGCACAAAGGTGGGGTAAAATTGGCCTAAGACATTTAATTGCTTGAAATAAATTACAAATGGTCCCTGGAACAAATCCATTTTATCTCTTCTCCGTTCTACAGCATCCTGGACAAGGAACATACCTAAAATCTATATTCTTGTATGTTTGAAGCTGACTTCCCACGCTCTCTTCTAATCCTATACATTTTAGGTCAGTGACTTGTTACCACTTACTAGGACTAGCCCCTCTCTCTCTAGTCCCATTTGCTTCTTTATTTCACTACATTTATTTTAAGGCTGTCCCCTGCAACAGACTCTGAACGCCTGCTCTCTGTCTCGTGAAAGATTAAAATTCAGCAATTTTTCAAAGTCCAATCGGGGACAGGGTATGCGTTTTGTATTGCTCCGTGGCCATGGCTTGGACAATTCAATCCCTCATTTGGGTGAATGGCTTCCAGATCTCGATACTGTTACTATACCTGGTTCTTCCTCTTGTCCTCGTGCATTTCCATTGGGAGAAGGGTGCTGCAGCTCTTGCTCCTCATCTATGTTCCGGATTTCTATATTTATACGATCTGGAATTAGAAATGCGGCTGTCACAAGAAGAAAGGCCAAGATGCTTACAGAAGATGGCAAATTACTACGAATGTTTAGGTATAAGACACAGCCTTTTAAAAAGCATACAGCAGAAAATAACTCGTCATGCAAAGGATTCTTATGGCCGTTAATAAATTCGGCAACTTTTCATTAGAGAAGCAAAAAAAAAAAAAAATCAACATTCCATTATCTACATTCTGTTAAAAGGGTTGAATTCATTTGAGAATCT